>NC_083591.1:22569289-22854289 GCF_027579695.1 Neoarius graeffei | reverse complement strand
AATTGGCTGGCAGTGTTGAACTTTCTTTCAGCTTCATTTGCTGTCCTGTTTGTCCTGTGGACGGCTTGATCCCCGGGTGATGTCGTTGCAAGTGCTTGTTCAAGTTCGTCGTATTTCCAAAATACTTCACTTCGATTTGACACAACTTGCAAACGGCATTGGTTTTGTCGAGCGCATCTGTGTCTTTTTCTTTTCGGAACCCGAAATATCTCCAGACTGGAGCCTTGAGAGACGGTGGTGTTTTCAGAAAGTTTTCGCTCACTCTATCACTACTCTCCGACGCCATGTTTGTTTGAGGTCACACACCGAGTGCGCCTGCGAGAATTCGATGACGTGACGGGGGTCACTGGGGGAAATGTTCGTGGTGGAAAAAATGTACTAAAAATAAAAATTAAAATTAAAAAAAATCGATCTTTGAACGTACGAATCGATCCTAAGTAATTAATATGCGAATCGATCCAGAATCGGAAAATCGATTTTCCGATTAAGACTAAGATGCACACTGCACTTTTCAATGTTTCAGACAATGTGTTGTTCCTGCAAAATAAGCACAAGTTAAATGTTCTCTGGTATATGTTCTCAAGTTTACAAAGAACAAATTGATATTAGTGTTAGCACTGAAATGTATGTGCAGTCTGCAGTGCAAGTTTTAAGTTTTCATAAAACAATTTGATTCTGCTTGTTAAGCAGCACTGATGTGTCCATGCTTACAGAAAAGTTGATAATACTAGCACAGAAATGGGAATTTTCTGTATGTTGTAGTGAAGCGACTCTTGGTTTTGCCAGCAGTGGAATAGAGACAAATATATATCTGGCAAGAGTGTGCAGTTATGTATGTGAAATGTAATTTTACAGTGGTCAATAAATTCTGATTTTCTTCAGTGACACAGATATCGTGATGTGGTTGAAATTTCTTGCAATATATCGATTATCGCAGAATCGCTGTACCGTGATATTATCGTTATCGTGGGCAAAATATCGCCATAGTATCGTATCGTGAGGTATCTGGTGATACCCAGCCCTACTCTCCATACCAGAGGCACTCGAAACTGCCAAACAGCGACTAACAGCTCTGGCCACCCGGTTGAAGAGATACACCAAGGAGGGAGAGGCCAGAAGAATAAACAAGCTGTTCTCCACTGAACCAGCCAAGGTGTACTCTCAGTGGCAGGGGAACAACAACCGGTTAGACCCACCAAGAGCTGAGGTGGAAAAATACTGGAAAGATATATGGGAAAGAAAGGCATCACACAACACTGATGCCCAGTGGTTAGTGGACCTAAGAGCTGACCACAGCAACCTCCCAGAACAAGAACCAGTAACCATCTCAATGGCAGACGTCCAAGAAAGAGTGTCAAAGATGAAGAGCTGGACAGCACCAGGCCCCGATATGATCCATACGTACTGGCTGAAGAAGCTAACTGCACTCCATGAACGCCTAGCAGCACAGATGAACCAGCTGCTGAGGGATGGAACCCACCCAGAATGGCTACCCCAAGGCAGGACAGTCCTAATCATGAAGGACCCCCAGAAGGGACCCATCCCATCCAACTACCGGCCAATTACCTGTCTCTGTGCAACATGGAAGGCCCTGTCAGGCATCATTGCGGCAAAAATGAGTAAGCATGTGGCTCAATACATGAGCGAGGCACAGAAAGGGATTGGCAGTAACACCAGAGGAGCCAAGCACCAGCTACTGGTCGATAGAACAGTTGCCCGAGACTGTAAGAAGAGACAGACCAACCTGTGCACTGCCTGGATTGACTACAAGAAAGCCTACGACTCAATGCCACACACATGGATACTGGAATGTCTGGAACTGTATAAGATCAACAGGAACCTAAGGACCTTCATCCAGAACTCAATGGAAATGTGGAAGACAACCCTAGAGGCCAACTCAAAACCCATTGCCCAAGTCAACATCAAGTGCGGCATATACCAAGGAGATGCGCTATCACCACTGCTGTTCTGCATAGGCCTGAACCCCCTCAGTCGGATCATCACGAAGAGCGGCTACGGGTATCGATTCCGTAGTGGGGCAACAATCAGCCACCTGCTCTACATGGATGACATCAAGCTGTATGCCAGGAACGAGCGAGAAATAGACTCGCTGATCCACACCACCCGGATCTACAGCGATGACATAGGGATGTCATTCGGATTGGACAAGTGTGGCCGGATGGTCTCAAAGAGAGGCAAGATGATCCGGACTGAGGGGATTGACCTACCAGAGGGCAACATAGGTGATATCCAAGACAGCTACAAGTACCTTGGCATCCCACAGGCTAATGGAAACCATGAAGAGGCCACAAGGAAGTCAACCACAGCCAAATACCTCCAGAGAGTAAGGCAGGTCCTGAAAAGTCAGCTGAATGGTAAGAACAAGGTCCGAGCCATCAACATATACGCACTACCAGTCATCAGATACCCCGCTGGTATCATAAACTGGCCAAAGGAGGAGATAGAAGCCACAGATATCAAGACTAGAAAGCTCCTCACCATGCATGGAGGGTTCCACCCCAAGTCCAGCACCCTGAGACTATACACTAAGCGGAAAGAGGGAGGCCGAGGGTTAGTGAGCGTCAAGACCACGGTCCAGGATGAAACATCGAAAATCCGAGAATACATCAGAAAGATGGCCCCAAAGGATGAACTGCTAAGTGAATGTCTCAGGCAGCAGAACCCTGATGAGAGTGCAGAGGAGGAGGAGGAACAGACAACCTGGAGAGACAAACCCCTACATGGCATGTACCACCGTCAGATAGAGGAAGTGGCTGATATCAAGAAATCCTACCAGTGGCTGGATAATGCAGGACTGACAGACAGCACAGAGGCACTAATCATGGCAGCACAAGAACAGGCCATAAGCACAAGAGCCATAGAGGCCAGGATCTACCAGAGTAGATCAGACCCAAGATGCAGACTGTGCAAAGAAGCCCCTGAAACAGTCCAGCACATAGTAGCAGGGTGTAAGATGCTAGCTGGATCAGCGTACATGGAGAGGCACAACCAAGTGGCTGGGATAGTATACAGGAACATCTGCAACCAGTATGGAATAGAAGTACCCAAGTCCCAATGGGCCATACCACAGAAGGTGGCTGAGAACAACAGGGCCAAGGTTCTGTGGGACTTCAGCTTCCAGACTGACAAACAGATCCTGGCTAACCAACCGGACATAGTGGTGGTGGACAAAGAGCAGAAGAGGGTGGTGGTGATAGATATGGCGATCCCAGCTGACGCCAACATCAGGAAGAAGGAACATGAGAAACTTGAGAAGTATCAAGGGTTGAAAGAGCAGCTGGAACGGATGTGGAAGGTCAAGGGTTGCGTGGTCCCTGTGGTAGTGGGGGCACTTGGGGCAGTAACCCCCAAACTGGGAGAGTGGCTCCAGCAAATCCCAGGAACAACATCTGAAGCCTCAGTCCAGAAGAGCGCAGTTCTAGGAACATCGAAGATACTGCGCAGAACCCTCAAACTCCCAGGCCTCTGGTAGAAGACCCGAGCTTGAGGATGACATGGATAACACCCCCCTGCCGGGGGTGAGAAGGAGATTTTTTATATATATATATATATATATATATATATATATATATATATATATATATATATATATATATATATATGTGTGTGTGTATATATATATATATATATATATATATATATATATATATATATATATATACATATGCACACACACACACACATATACACACATACACACACACATATATATATATATATATATATATATATATATATAATATGTATGTGTGTATATGTGTGTGTGTATATATATATATATATATATATATATATATATATATATATATATATGGACTTGTATTAAGAAAGTGTCACTTATATTTTGATAGGTTGTCTAATGGTACTCTCTACACTAGGAAAGATGAGTTAGTTAATGACATTGTATCTGAATTCAATGAGAAAAGACGCCTTAAGGGTCTCTGCATGCTCTTGCGACAAGGCTTTCGCAGACAGCTTTTCGCAGACAGTTGTAATTTATCGTTGAGCGGGGAGTAATAGGCGTGCGCGATGTTATTCACCGCCACAACGCAAGGGGGCGCGAAGTCGCTAGGAGTAGTTGGTGGGTGTGGTTAGTGGAGTGTTTATCCTCCGGTTACTTATAATGACTAGAACTGGAGTCGTATAGATGTACGTACTTCCTCGATCAACCGCTCTTCGTGCTGCTCCATCTTCGCTCGTGTTTTTAAAAATGGCGGTAGTGAAAACAAACCAAACCGGGAAAGTAGGGAAGCGGAAGTGTGTGTACAGCGGATGTAGAGTGGACCTGGAGTGGACCAATCAGAGCCCTCTTGTCTGCGACGCTTCTGTGGTGGTCACAATTTTTGGGAGGTGCGCGCAGAGCGTCTGCGAAGGTGGGGGGGCTACGCAGACACCATCTGCGACGCCGTCTGCGAGGACTGTGTTGTCAGCATAAATTGGCCTTAAGATTACCCAAAGACACAGATGGCTCCTATGTTGTACAGGTAAAAAAAAATGTCTGCATGTTTGAAGTGCTTTTTAAAATGTAAATAAATAGTAATTTAATAGTCAATGTTAGTCATTTAGATGTACATCTTTGATATGATGTATTTGATAAACCTTTAGTTTAACCAAAGACCAAATGTTAAACTCCTCTTTTGCAATTTGTTTCATTTTACTTCAATTTGATGTTTTATAATTGGTTGAATACATCTGGCTGCTGTCAGACAAAACACTATTGTTAATACATTATTTAGTTGGGGCCATAGTGCAGCAAATAAGCTAATTTTTCATGACTGTCTTTTTATGTATGAAACTCGTTAACTTGGTGACAAGTCACAATTTTTCAAGTTTTTTTTATTCGTTTAAAGATTTAAAACACTTTATTTTATTATGATGTGTGGTATAAAGGATTCTGTGCCAAAGTAAGATGTTTACTTGTGTTAATTTTTTCGAACAAAATAAAAAAAAATTTAAGAATTTTTTTTCCTACCTACCGACCCTATTTTAGTATTTCATGTTATCTGAAACATACTATCTTTTTTTTTTTTTGCCTCAGCTACATCACTCAAGTTCATAATTAGTCTTAACTAGAGATGTGTGGGGATTTTTTTTTATTTTTTAATCGTGTTTGTGCTGTTATTTTTGTTTGCTTGGCCACAATCATTTTTCATTGTTCGTACCTGTATTTACATTTTGTTTCGAACATATCATCTGTTCATTCCAAATAATGACTTCATATGTGCTTACTTATCGTGTGTGTCTGTATCTGCTGTCCTGCTGTTTGACTAAGTATTGAGCTAATGATTCTCGGATAAGGTCTGAAAGTACATCAAACATTTCCAGTGTTCATAACAACTGGTTAGCGATCATATAAAGTTATTTTAAACATATAAACCAATGTATGATTTTTAAAAAATCACATTATTTTGTAAAAAAATGAACTGCTTGATATGAACTAGTAATTTGTAGACCTCATGGCCTTTACACACCGGATACAACACAAGTTTTTTGCATTGCGGTTTCAGTGTGTGCACACCAAGTCTGATGTGGATTTTTAAAATATTTTGCGTTCTGTTTCTACTCATGTCACACTAGTTTTGCATTGCAACTGTCCGTGAATGATGAAGTCATCTAGTAGTGATGAAGACAATAATTCTAGGCACGCTCTCAAGAAAGAGAAAGATTTGGATACAAATAACAGGGGATAGTTTCATAATCTCATTCTAGAGATGAAGCTGAGAGACAAACTGGATGTTGGGCAACAAGAAAGAAAGCAATGCTCATATTGTTGCAGGGATGTGATTTTTCCGCGAATTCGCAGAATTCCGCTTTTTTTCACCTCAAAATTTGAAAAAAAAATTTTTTTTCCGATTTTTCGCTCAAATATCCGCATTCATATCCTATTCGTTCCAACTTTCAGTAATTCCGTCATTGAGATGAAACGAGGTACGTGATTGGCCCATCGCTCTGTAACAACCAATGAACGCGCTTGTTAGATAGCTGTACGTAAGCTCGCTTCAAACAGAGTTGAAAGATGGCAGCCTCCGTGATCGAGCGTAAAGATGCAAATCGAGTTAAAGAAATTGACAGAATAGTGAAAAACAAGTTCCGCTGGGAATGATTGGAGAAAGAGGTTGCTACAGACGTTGGACATAATACCGTGAGACATTTGTTCAGGTCGGGGCGGATCGTCTCTCGCTCAGGGGCAGAGAGAGATGGCGTGCTTGCTGGAGGCCCCTCTACGCATCAGCGTGTTATCTGTGAGTGTGTGTCGTTTGGTCATGAACAAACTCAGCTTTTTATGTGTGCGTTTTGTCCGATGTGGCAGAGCCGAGTGTGTTTGACAGGACACGGTTGTCTGGGTCGAGCTAGTGGGCTTTGTGTGTGTGTTTAGGGAGGCAAGAGGTTGGCTGACGGTCACCCGGAATGAGTTCACGTACCGGCGCGAGGAGAGGAAAGGAAAGAGAGGAGGAGATGCTGTTCGTCATTTAGTCCGCGGAAATATTTCCACTTTGGGTGTAAAATGACTGGAACATTTGCTCAGGGAACAGACCCAACACCAGAGTTAGCTCCTGAGTTAGCATGGCTTGCTAGTAGCAGTGAAGTTCTGTTACTTTACACTCAGGCTTGTTGCTACTTAGCCATGTAGCTAGCAAGAGCTTTAACGCACCGCTTAAACACAAGTCTGTCAAGGCCATTTATTTATAATTTAATCCTATTTTGGAGCATGTATAGCTTCTTCTGGCTACATAGAAAGTCAAAATATGTGTTGCAGCTGCCTGCTCTGGCTAACAGGCTCAGTGAAAGTGAGCGCTGTGCAGCTGGAAACGCCCCCTGTCCTGTTGCTCCACCGCGCTGATGAAGAGGAAATCTGTTGCACTGAAGACCAAACTGCTCCATAAGGCATATAGAGTGTACTAGAGAGACTACAGGGGCCCCCTGTGTAGGGCACTTGTATAAGAAGGAGGAAGTGATTTGGGATTGAGCCTTCAGTGTGTGTATATGGAGGCTACTATATAAAGTTAGTTTCGTTTTAGAGAAGTGTCAACATCATCTTGACCAGTGTTATCAGCCAGGTTGTTAAATGTATTTATTTATTATTTTTTAAATTATTTTTTTTTAAGTATGATAATTATGAATGAAATGAACTTAATTAAATTTACAACCAATGTAGATACTTTACATTATTTACACATTACTGTGATATCTAAGGCATAATTAACAAAATTTACAGCAATAAAAAAAAAAATTAAGGGTGGCACGGTGGTGTAGCAGTCAGCACTGTCGCCTCACAGCAAGAAGGTCCGGGTTCGAGCCCCGTGGCTGGCGAGGGCCTTTCTGTGCGGAGTTTGCATGTTCTCCCCGTGTCCGTGTGGGTTTCCTCCGGGTGCTCCGGTTTCCCCCACAGTCCAGAGACATGCAGGTTAGGTTAACTGGTGACTCTAAATTGACCGTAGGTGTGAATGTGAGTGTGAATGGTTGTCTGTGTCTATGTGTCAGCCCTGTGATGACCTGGCGACTTGTCCAGGGTGTACCCCACCTTTCGCCCATAGTCAGCTGGGATAGGCTCCAGCTTGCCTGCGACCCTGTAGAAGGATAAAGCGGCTAGAGATGATGAGATGAGATGAGATGAAAATCCTCAACTGAGTGAACACTGTACAGTTCTGTATATGAGTCAATTTCACAGAAAACGTATTTTTTTTGTCCGGACGTGTTTTGTTTACATTTTGAGATTTCTAAAACCTTTTTATCGTCTCATATGATAAAACATTATCAGTTCTACCTTGCATTTCAAAATTTGACTACTTTGGTTCATTGACTACTTTGTCCCCCCACCAGGGCGCTGCCCTGGACCAGCTGGGGGCCTGCGGCCCCCAGACCCCCGGCTAAAATTTTCAGATAATTTCACCAGCCCAAAATCACATCCCTGATTGTTGTGCATTCACGGATGAAATAAAGCTGCTCAGCTCCTGGATGTGAGTAACGCTGATGCATAGCAGAGACTCAATGCTACATTCGAGGCCATTTTGCCGGCTGTCTCCTACATCACCATGTGATGTCTGTTCTACACAACAGAATGGGTTGATGCATTTATTTGTGGCACAAAAGTTCAGAAAAATCGACCTCATTGCAAAAAAATTCACTTTTCTCTGCATAATCTTCATGTTTTGTGTGAAACTACTTATGACAAAGTAGCCAAGCGGTAGAGTGCATACCTCCGCCAAAGCCACATCTTATCAATATCAAATCACTTGAACCTAGGATAATACTAAAGTTGTACACCAAATTTCATCAAAATCCATTCACTACTTTTTGAGTTACGTTGGGAACAGACAAAAAAAAATCTTGGGCTCGTGCAAGATCAGGATTTGTACAGATCAGGATTTGCATCAAAATTGAATCAATTGTACTTTGGCCTACCTCTCCCCAAAATTTCATCAAAATAAGTTAACTAATTTGAGTTATGTTGGGAAAAGGTAAACAAACAGAGTTGAAACCATAACCTCATCTCATCTCATTATCTCTAGCCGCTTTATCCTTCTACAGGGTCGCAGGCAAGCTGGAGCCTATCCCAGCTGACTACGGGCGAAAGGCGGGGTACACCCTGGACAAGTCGCCAGGTCATCACAGGGCTGACACATAGACACAGACAACCATTCACACTCACATTCACACCTACGGTCAATTTAGAGTCACCAGTTAACCTAACCTGCATGTCTTTGGACTGTGGGGGAAACCGGAGCACCCAGATGAAACCCACGTGGACACGGGGAGAACATGCAAACTCCGCACAGAAAGGCCCTCGCCGGCCCCGGGGCTCGAACCCGGACCTTCTTGCTGTGAGGCGACAGCGCTAACCACTACACCACCGTGCCGCCCCTTGAAACCATAACCTTTCCAACAAAAGTGGCGGAGGTAACAATGGTTTGAAAAAATATAGATCAACATGCAAATTAAATGCAAGAAAAAATACGTCCAGTGTGTAAAGGCCTTTAGAGAGCCTTACATCAATGTTTAATCTCAAATGTGTTTGTTCAAAGCTTGAGTGTAACTTTGATTTAAAGTTACTGGGGGCAAGAATGGGGGTGGGGGGAAGAAAAAGCCATACGATTTAATTAGAACCCATGGCCATGATTTGTGCTATGATGCAATGTGTTCACATGGCAGAAGAGCAGAAGATTTCCATCACAAGCTGTTGGCCTGTTTGGGTGTGTGTTACTAAAAACAAGCTGGCATAATTGTCCAGAATGCAATGCATACAGGCTAAATCTGAGGTTAAACCCGGCTGGCTATTCAGAGATTGGTCCCAAATATACTTAATGTCCCACTGACACTTTTTAATCAGCATACTTTTTTCTCTCTCTTGATGGACGTAAAAGTATTCTAGTAAATAAGTTTAACATTTTAAACCAATACAGTGACTTTCTGGTTGTTAGGCTATAGAGGGCTTTCGCGTGACGTCACCGCACCACGAGATTTTGTTAGGGCGCCATATTGGAAGACCAAGTACACATCTATGCAAGTACATACATAAAACAAACTACACCTGAAATGTAGCAGCAAATTTTCTTTTATTAACATGTTAACAGTGTTTTCTTTACTACATTAACAGTTGTTCCATTCTATGAAAGACCTGTTCAGAATTTGTTTATTTATATTTCATATAATAATCAGTGCAGATTAAATGAAATTCTCCACTATCATGTTAAAAAAATTATAGCACTTGACCACTATTGCAATTTGTATTCATGCTGTTATGGATTTTTTTATTTCATAATTTATTTTTAATTTACTACTTATCTCTTTTTATTTATATATATTTGAATTATTTGGGGGCGGCACGGTGGTGTAGTGGTTAGTGCTGTCGCCTCACAGCAAGAAGGTCCTGGGTTCGAGCCCCGGGGCCGGCGAGGGCCTTTCTGTGTGGAGTTTGCATGTTCTCCCCGTGTCCGCGTGGGTTTCCTCCAGGTGCTCCGGTTTCCCCCACAGTCCAAAGACATGCAGGTTAGGTTAACTGGTGACTCTAAATTGACCGTAGGTGTGAGTGTGAATGGTTGTCTGTGTCTATGTGTCAGCCCTGTGATGACCTGGCGACTTGTCCAGGGTGTACCCTGCCTTTCGCCCGTAGTCAGCTGGGATAGGCTCCAGCTTGCCTGCGACCCTGTAGAAGGATAAAGCGGCTAGAGATAATGAGATGAGATGAATTATTTGGACATGGGGAAAACTATATTTAAAATCCAAAGAGGGATGGAGGGAGGAAAATTAAAACAAAAGAAAGAAATGAAATACCTAACATAAATGTGATAAAATTAAGGATGTTTTTATTCAGTAAACATTTAAAAAAATCTTCTACAACACTCTAGCCTAGTGACTTACCAGTAACAAAATGGTCTGAACATATTCTGTACTGTTGTAGACGAGAAGTATTCAGATCCGTTCTGCATAAAGCAGCTAAATACTCTCGCTGTCTCCTGGCAGAAAGCTCCTTGGTTTGCTTGTGTCTCAATCACAGCTGGTATTCTGTAGAAAGACTTCTTTTCACCTTTCCCATCAGCTTTGTTAGAACACCCTAACACAGCACAAAAGTTTACCATTGTAGGTTTTTGATGAAACAAGTGCCTCGTGGGTTCAAATACCGCGCGCTGCCGTTATTTCCCCCTAATCACGAGTTTGTTGGTCTTCCAATATGGTGCAGGGTTTGTTTACTTCCGGTTTCGGGTGACGTCAGTGAAAGGGGTCTATAAATAGTGACCATTGTTTGACCATCTGTGTGGTGTAGTGAGACCTGCCCCAAATTAAACAATCTGACACTCTTTTACATTTAAGCACCGTTTTTACCTGTGTGAGATCTGGGCCATGTCTATTGTATGACTCAGCAGGAGTGTTTACTGCCAAAGTGTTGACTTATCCTTTATTTTGTAAAGTATGTTTCTTGGTTTATTTTACTAATCACTAGGTTTGGTTGGTTTTCATACTGTTTTGCTGTATTTTAAATTAGTTCTTAGAGGTCTGATTTTTGAATTAGTCTAGTGCTCCAGTTCTCAGCTTCCATGAAACCACAGGTTCCCAACCCTGGTCCTGCATATTTTAGTGTTTTCCCAACCCAGCTAATTCAACTACAACCCCAATTTCAAAAAAGTTTGGACACTATGTAAACTGGAAATAAAAACAGAATGTGATAAATTGCAAATCATGGAAACCCTACATTTCATTGAAAATAATACAAAGTCAACATATCAAATGTTGAAACTGAGAAATTTTGTTTTTTGAAAATTATATAATTAGTTTGAATTTAATGTCAGCAACACGCTTCTGAAAAGTTGGGACGGGGCATGTTTACCAATGTGTTGCATCACCTCTACTTTTAACATCACTCTGTAAACGTTTGGGAACTGAGGAGACCAACTGCTGTAGTTTTGAAAGAGAAATGTTGTCCCATTCTTGCCTGATATACAATTTCAGTTGCTCAACAGTTCGGGGTTTCTCTTTGTCATATTTTACGCTTCATCATGCGCCAAATGTTTTAAATGGGAGACAGGTCTGGACTGCAGGCAGGCCAGTTTAACACCCAGACTCTTCTACTATGGTGCCATGCAGTTTTAATATGTGCAGAAAGCAGTTTGGCATTGTCTTTGTTGAAAGAACGAAGGCCTTCCCTGGAAAAGATTTTGTCTGGATAGCAGCATATTGCTCCGAAACATGTATATATGAGCATTGATGATCCCTTCCCAGATGTAAAAGCTACCTCTATACCATGTGCACTAATGCACCCTCATGCCACCATAGATGCTGGCTTTTGAACTGTGCACTCATAACAAGCCGGATGGTCCCTCTCCTCTTTAGCCTGGAGGACATGGTGTCCATGATTTCTAAAAATAATTTCTACTTTTGATTTGTCAGACCTGGGGACAGTTTTGCATTTCGCCTCAGTCCATGATAAAACAGCTCAGAGAAGGTGGCAGCAGTGTTTCCCACAGAAATTTTGGAGACTATGGGAGCAGCCCATGGGGAGCGTGACATGCGTGGCGCGCGTGTCCAGTTGAATTGCAGGGGTGCGCGGGGGGTTGTTTAGCGCGTGGCGCGCGTGTCCGGTTGAATTGCAGGGGTGCGCGGGGGTTGTTTAGCCTACTAATACTACTAAACTAAGACTAACAAAGAACAAATTTGTTGGTATTGGTTATGCACCTTGTATTTTATTTTAGCATGTTGCTACAGAGGGCAGTCCTACAAGAACATATTGCAGATAGCAACCAAACCAAACCAAAAATCCTACAATACTTCACACCCTGAACTCCTACAAAAAGTCCTACAAAACAAGGACTTCTAGCTCTGCTGTATGTCAAGTGACCCTGACAAATGCCTGCCCTATTTACAAAGACCACACCCTGCACTTGTGCATTTGATTTTTCTTGGCTTTGAGAAAAAGAGTTCGAGTGCCCTTTCATAATTTATACCTTCTGGTTGTGGCCCGTTAATGGAAATCCTCAAGCAGGCGGCCAGGTGCTCTCCTTGCAGTCTGTTCCAAAGGTCTGTTTTGACCTAAAATGGCAAACAACTTGTTACTACAATGAGTCATGTGATTGTAGAGCTCACTCTGAAATATTTAATTAAGTGAAAGTGAGATTGAACTTAGGTGGGATTTGAGCATAAAAACAATGGGTAAATGTAAATTGAAATTAACATCACTGGCTTGCCTGCAGATGTCCTTATCCTGTTCATTGTGGAAAAGTCTCTTTCACAATTCACGCTTGACACCGGCACAACAAGGGCAATCGCTGCTAAGTGGCTGAGTAATGGGTATATCTGCCCCCATTCATTGTACTCACTTGCTAGGAGTGTTATACCAATTTGACATCCTGACAAAGGCTACGTTTACATTACGTCGAATCAGCGGATCATCAGATTAACGTTCTTAAAACGATTCGCGTTTACACTAAAACCGTTAGCCGTGCACACAGCAACACCAATACACGGATACGCTCGGCTCCGCAGGCATCCTGCGCTCCAAATCACTCCGCCCTGAACAGCGAGTGCCCTCTGGAGGGTGCGCACTCCGGCCCTGCGCAGCTCACAGAGCGCGCGAGTGAAGTGCACAAGCCACGATTCGGGACTGAGCCGCTGTGTGTGAGATCCCAGCGCATATCACTTACTACTTGCAAGTGGAAGGATGGCAAGCCTAAAGACAATCGTAACTACACAATGGGCAGTATTTGCATCAGTATTTGCAGTATTTTCATACTTTTATACTCTTTAATGAAAGGTGATACAAGGCGGAAGTCCGCGCCGTTTTTCAGCAGTCGCGTCACATGACCAACGCCAGCGAATCAGGAAGGTGGATGTCACAGTGACGTTGTCCAATGAGGACGCCAGCTAGAGCTCAGCACAGCGTATTCGCGTATCTCAATGTTTACACAGCACCGGACCAGATACGATCTAGATTGAATACGTGGACGCTGGCGGATTCCCGTTTCCCGGCTTTTCCAGGTGGTTTAATGTAAACGGACAGTGCATCCGCGAAGAAATCGAGACAGATACGGTCTAATGTAAACGTAGCCAAAGACAGCAAGCAGTTGATGTTAGGCCTACCTCAGTCTACCTCTTCATCCTGAGGTGAATTTTGATCCCTCTTTTTGAAATAATTCAAAATGCTCATGATCTGAATTAACAAAACAAATTTAGCATCAGTTTAATAAGGATCGGAGAGTTTCTGTTACAGCTATAGCGTCTACAATAAGGCTGACATCGTCACCTGACATTCAACGCGTTGCCTATGTTAGTGGAGAAACACTCTTCATTAGTAAATTTGAAAACGATCAAATTCGAGTCAAGAAGTTAATTTAATTAAGTAGGTAACTAACCTTACATTCCCTTAATTATGTGGCCTAACAGCTTCACCTTTAGAAGGTAGCCTATTAGAAAAGGCTAAAAATAATCTTCCATCTCACCAGTAACAAATCGCGTTAAGGCTACTAGCACTAATTCTCAAAAGTGGCATCGAAGTTCGCTCTCTGTTAGAATAGACTACTTTTCCCTTTTAACATGTACATGCAGACCTAGATAAGTTTATCACTGCTGTCACTTCACGTCTCCATCACTTGGATAGACTGTGCACATACAATGTCAAGCTGGAAGCACTTCGCCGGTGAATTTGGAAACAACCTGATCCTGGTAGGATGATAAAGTTAATTTGACGAATTAGATAACTACATAGGGCTAACTAATACTGCCTCAAAATAGCCTACTGTTGCCTTACAGAAAAGGTAGGTTTGCCAGTACGAAATGGACAAAGTAATTTTACTGAAACAATACACTTAACGTCATCCATCAATCAGTCCCCCCAGGATTTTGCGGGCCTTTTTTGTGATTGTTGTGGGCTAAAATGTCTGATGTTGCGGGGGGGTGTTTTCCAAAAAATTGCGATGAAAGTTGTGGTGTTTTTTAGGTTTTTGTTGCGATTACATTGCGGGAGGAAGTGAAAGTTGCGAGAAATTGTTGCGGTTTTCTCTTTTTGTGATTAAAATTGAGTGATATGTTAAATATTAAGGTATTACTGAAAAACTATTGATTAAAAAAACAAAGACACTGAGAAATGGTCCTATAAACAACTTTACCAATATAAAAGATTACCAGGACTACAAAAATGCAGAAAAATAGGCTTTACTTATCCAAATGCACCTGTTGGTTCAAAAGTTAAAGTGCAGAGAACCTCACAGCACAACATGAAGTTATCTTAAAATATAATATAAATGCCTCAGCTTTCATGTAAGAAAAAAAACTATTAATACTAGTACTGTGTGCAGACAGTCTCTCCTGAAGACTAAATTAAACAATAATTATAAACTAATAAAATAAATGGCTCAGGCTTCATAGAAGAAAAAAAAACAATTTGAACAGAATCTCACAGTATGATGCTGAAGCTGCCTAAACAATGGAAAATAAAATACCATTTTGGCAAAAACGTTGGCATCCATTAATTTCTTGTATTAAGTAAAAAAATAATGTAAAGTGCACACAGTCCTTCACTGTAAACATAACACACTTTCAGTAACAGAATTTAAGCCTACATAAACACTGACTCGCGCATGCAGTGTTGCCAGATACTGCTGACGTTTTCCAGCTCAAAATATGTTCAAAAACCACCCAATTGGACGGGAAACCACCCAATCTGGCAACACTGCGCACATGCTGCTTCTCTTGAACGTATACATGGAAGTAAGGTGGAAGGTAGTTTGTCGACGTCGCCTCAAGACGATGCCAACGTTTGGTCAAATTTGCGGGAAAGTTGCGGTGATTGGATATAATTGTAACACTGCCCTGAATTCGCGGGGATTGGTTGAATTTGCATTGAAGTTGCAAATCGCAACATTGCGAAATCCTGGAGGGTCTGATCAATGTGCTCTCCATGCGCCTATAAAGCACAATAGCGTAGCCTAAATGTCACCTTCTCAATCGTGTCAAAGGCTACATAAAGTTGTATAAACTTACCTTAACATGTAGATGCAGACAGGATGTAGCTTATCAGAGTTGTCTCCTCACGCTGTCTCAGATGGGCAACGCACGCAGTGTCAGGCCGGGTGCGTCAGTGTCGCCGTGCATGCGTGCAGGCGCGGACTGAGACTATGGCGGCCCAAATTAGACTATGGCAGGCCGCCATAGTCTTGTCAATGTGTGGGAAACACTGTGGCAGTGTTTCTGGATATTGTTTATATCTGGTTTTAACTTGCATTTGTGGATGCAGTAATGAACTGTTTTCACAGACGATGGTTTTCTGAAGTGTTTCTGAGCCCACACAGTGACTTCCACTACAGATACGTATCTGCTTTTAATGCCATATCGCCTGAGGGCCTGAAGATCACAGGCATCCAATGTCAATTTTCAGCCTTATCTCTTGCATACAGAGATTTCTCCAGATTCTCTGAATCTTTTAATGATGATATGTACCATAGATGATGTGATCCCAGAATTCTTTGCAATTTTACATTGAAGAATGTTATTCTTAAATTGTTGCACTGTTTTCCCACACAGTCTTTCACAGAGCAGTGAACCCCTCCCCATCTTTACTTTTGAGAGACTCCACCTCTCCGGGAGGCTCTTTTTATACCCAATCATGGTACTGACTTGTTGCCAATTAACCAAATTATTATTATTATTATTATTATTATTATTATTATTATTTAGCATTACACAACTTTTTCAGTCTTTTGTTGCCCCTGTCCCAACTTTTTTGAAATGTGTTGCTGACATTCAAAATGAGCATGTATTTTTCATCTCCTCTCATCTCATTTTCTTCCACTTATCCGGGGCCGGGTCGTGGAGGCAGCAGTCTGAGCATGGAAGCCCAAACTTCCCTCTCCCCAGACACCTCGGCCAGCTCCTTGGGAAGAACACCGAGGCCTTCCCACGAGGGACACGGTCGAATGCCTTCTCCAGATCCACAAAGCACATGTGGACTGGTTGAGCAAACTCCCATGAAACCTCGAGCACCTTATGAAGGGTATAGAGCTGGTCCAGTGTTTCACAACCAGGACGAAAACTGCGTTGTTCCTCCTGGAGCCGAGGTTCGACTGTTGGCCGAATTCTCCTCTCCAGTACCCTGGAGTAAACCTTCCCGGGGAGACTGAGAAGTGTGATTCCCCTATAATTGGAGCACACTCTCCGGTCCCCTTTCTTAAAAAGAGGGATCACCACCCCGGTCTGCCACTCCAGAGGCACTGTCCCCAACCGCCACGTGATGTTGCAGAGGCGTGTCAGCCAAGACAGCCCCACAACATCCAGAGACTTGAGATACTCAGGGCGGATTTCATCCACCCCCAGTGCCTTGCCACCGAGGAGCTTGCAAACTACCTCAGTGACTTCGGCTTGTGTAATGGACCGAGTCCACCTCTGAGTCATCAGCCTTCACTTCCTCAGTGGAAGACGTGACGTTGGGATTGAGGAGATCCTCGAAGTATTCCTTCCACTGCCTGACAATATCCCCAGTCGAGGTCAACAGCTCCCCACCCATGCTGTAAACAGTGTTGGCAGAGTACTGCTTCCCCCTCCTGAGGTGCCGGACGATTTGCCAGAATTTCCTCGAGGCCGACTGATAGTCCTCCTCCATGGCCTCACCGAACTCCTCCCAGTTCCGAGTTTTTGCCTCCGCAACTGCCCGAGCTGCGGCACGCCTGGCCTGCCGATACCTGTCAGCTGCCTCAGGAGTCCCGGAGGCCAACATGGCCCGATAGGACTCCTCCTTCAGCTTGACAGCATCCCTTACTTCTGGTGTCCACCACCGGGTTCAGGGATTGCCACCACGACAGGCATCGGAGACCTTGCGGCCACAGCTCCAAACAGCCGCGTCGACAATGGAGGCAGAGAACATGGTCCACTCAGACACAATGTCCCCCGCCTCCCTCGGAAGCTGGGAGAAGCTCTCCCGGAGGTGGGAGTTAAAGACATCCCCGACAGAGTGCTCGGCTAGACGTTCCCAGCAGACCCTCACCATACGTTTGGGCCTGCCAGGTCTGTCCGGCTTCCTCCTCCGCCAGTGGATCCGACACATCACAAGGTGGTAATCAGTTGACAGCCCAGCCCCTCTCTTCACCCGAGTGTCCAAGACATAGGGCTGGAGATAAGATGAAACGACAAAGTCGATCATCGACCTCCGACCTAAGGTGTCCTGGTGCCACGTGCACTTATGGACACCCCTATGCTCGAACATGGTGTTTGTTATGGACAAACCGTGACTAGCACAGAAGTCCAATAACAAAGCACCACTCGGGTTCAGATCGGGGAGGCCGTTTCTCCCAATCACGCCCCTCCAGGTGTCACTGCCGTCGCCCACGTGCGCGTTAAAGTCCCCCAGTAGAACAATGGAGTCTCCAGTCTGAGCACCTCTCAGTACCTCTCCCAGGGACTCCAAGAAGGCTGGATACTTATCTATGGATAAGCACTACAGTGTGTGAGACGGGGTACTCCAGGACCAGGGCTGGGAACCAGTGCGCTAAACAATGATAAATTAGTGGGAACCATTACATGAAACCTAGCAGTACTATTTTTCCTTCTTGGCTGTGACTAATAACAATATACAGTATGTTGTACCACCTGCTGTGTGGTGAGTCTACAGAAGAATGTCAGAAGACAATGTCGGAAAGCTGTGAGTGAATAAAATTAAGTTTAATATCCTGTACCAAGGGGCGGCATGGTGGTGTAGTGGTTAGTGCTGTCGCCTCACAGCAAGAAGGTCCGGGTTCGAGCCCCGTGGCCGGTGAGGGCCTTTCTGTGCGGAGTTTGCGTGTTCTCCCCGTGTCTGCGTGGGTTTCCTCAGGGTGCTTTGGTTTCCCTCACAGTCCAAAGACATGCAGGTTAGGTTAACTGGTGACTCTTAATTGACCATAGGTGTGAATGTGAGTGTGAATGGTTGTCTGTGTCTATGTGTCAGCCCTGTGATGACCTGGCAACTTGTCCAGGGTGTACCCCGCCTTTCGCCCGTAGTCAGCTGGGATAGGTTCCAGCTTGCCTGCGACCCTGTAAAACAGGATAAAGTGGCTAGAGATGATGAGATGAGCATTATAAAACATTATGGTAATACCAGCATTATAGCCTTTTAATATCTACTTCTAATGGATTGCATTACATCGCCTGTATTGTCTTGAACTCAGAGGTCATAAGAAGAACAAAATTCAAACCAAAGGGCACAAGTTGATTAAATTAACCGTTTGACTCACTACTATAGCCAGTGCAGTGCCTCATACTTCTATACAGTACGTGCATATGCCACAATAACATGATTTGAAATGGGGCTAAACAGTCAATGTCCTCTAGCTGTTTCCATAGGGTCCACTGGATACCATGTCTTTGGTCTTTGACCGTGAAGGGGAAATATCCCCAGCATAAGTTATGCATATGCTGCTTTTGATAGGACACACTGCACTCTTGGTGCTGTAATATGATTAAAGGTTTCTGCAAAATAGCAGATGACCTTACTTGACTTAATCCCTTTGGCCCTTCGAGGAGCATAGGTCATCCATCATCACCTGCCATTTACATTGGTCTTTAGCTGCTGTCTCCATCTTTGTCCAGTCTAATCCAATGGTCCTGGCTTCATCTTCTGTTGACCGCCTCCATGTGTTCTTTGGTCGTCCTGGCTTCCTTTTCCCTTCTGGGTTCCAGCGCAGGGCATGCATGGTGATGTTGCTAGCTGGTTTCTGTAAGGTGTGTCTGATCCAGCTTCACTTCCTCCTCTTAATCTGGTTCTCTATCCATTCTTGTCCTGAGTGCTTCCATAATTCCTCGTTGGAGACACGATCCTCTCACTTTAAGTTGAGAATATTCCTCAGGCATTGATCGACAAAGGTCTGTTTGTCGATGCTTTGGATCTCCATGTCTCACAGGCATGGAGATCCAAAGGACAGACTTCACATTGGTGTTAAAGATACACAGCTTGGTCTTGTAGCTGATCACCCCAGAACTCTATATGGCATGTAGTATCCTGAATGCCGCTGTTGCTTTCATTAGCCTTGCCTTGATGTCTTGGTCTGGGCTCCCATCCTTGCTAACAATGCTCCCGAGATGGAGAAACTGCTCGACCTCTTCTATCGTTTCTCCATGCAAAGAAATGGGGACATCATCTGCTGGTTTGACCTTCATTGATTTGGTCTGGGGACATTGATTGATAAGCCTATCTTCCCACCAATTTCATCTAGGGATGACAACTTGCTTTGCTGAGTGCTGCCCCTGTTTGACAACAGTGTCACATCATCTGCAAAGTCAGTGTCCTCTAGTTGTTTCCATAGGGTCCACTGGATACCGGGTCTTTTGTCCTTGGTCGTTTGCAAAATAACAGATATTTAAACTTTATTTCCTTGTCATGGTGCTGTTGCATTTTGAAATAGCTTAATCATTCTTATCAAGATGTCAGATGTATTCTCTTCAAACTTTTTGATTTAAAGGACACCAAAAATAACTGCAGGAGGAATTCCTTGGGGAGCGGGTGAGAGTGGACGCCTCAATACTTCAAAGTGATACCAAGTTGCTGAAGTTCCAGTTTAAGCAATAGAAAATAAAGACATTTCCTGCTGTAGTTTTAGATAGTGTGCAGCTCACGGAATTGGGTCCGTCCGTCCGTCCGTCCGTCCATCCATCCATCCATCCATCCATCCATCCATCCATCGCTTATCCGAAGTTGGGTCATGGTGGCAGCAGGCTAAGCAGGGTATTCTAGGCTCTCCCTAGCAATGCTTTCCAGTTCCTCCTGGGGGATCCCAAGGCGCTCCCAGGCCAGATGAGATATATAATTTCTTCAGTGTGTTCTGGGTCTACCCCGAGGTCTCCTCCCAGTTGGATGTGCCCGGAAAACCTCCAAAGGAAGGCGCCCAGGAGGCATCCTAATCAGATGCCCGAACCACCTCAGCTGACTTCTTTCGACATGAAGGAGCAGCGGCTCGACTCAGAGATCCCTCCGGATGTCTGAGCTCCTCACCCTGTCTCTCAGGGTGAGCCCAGCAGCCCTACGGAGAAAGGTTCATCTAGTCTGAAGTATTGTTAGACTATCAAAGTACATTTAGTTGCTTTCTTTACCATTTTCTTCACTGTAGGTTCCCCACACACACACACACACACACACACACACACACACACACACACCGACCAGACAAATTAACATTTACAAAAGCAGCCATTAGTGTATGTTCTAGTCTCTGCAACCCCTACCCCAGACAAGTCATTAAGGTGTTGGTCACTGTGGTCTCAGTTTTACTTATTGATGGTATAAACATTAATGTAGGTGTGTGTTGATTTATTTGGTTTGGTATTTAAAAAAAATTAATTAATACATATGCTAGTCACTTACTGAATGTTATCAGGTTTCTCCAGAAAATCTGAAGTAGCCAGCTTTAAAAGAAAAGTAGTTGAGGGCTCTGGAATTTGTGGCAGCAAAGGTGCACTAATGCTAGGGGGGTCTGGGGGCATGCCCCCCAGAAATTTTTGAAGTTTTCAAAAAATCTGGTGCATTCTCAGCTAATATATTACTAACCATTTCCCTGTAAAATACTTGCAAAATATATATGAAATTTCCCTCTAGATGTGTGTGTGCTTGGCTTTCTCACTTACCCTCTGTAGTACACTGCCTGGCTCTGTAACATAACTGCATTGTGAGCTTATTTGGTGCATGTGTAAATTATATTATTACATTATAAAATATTTTGTGAAAACCAAGTGAAATCATCTGCAACAACCAACTGCATCTTTAGCGTCGTCTGTTACAGCGTGGTCACGTGGTCTGGCTCAGCTAAACGGAGTGCAAGAATCAATCAACAAATATGGCGTCGCTTCTAGTCATACTAGACCTGTATTGAAGACAATTTCGTGGTGAAATAATTGGATTTGCAGCAAATTATGGGCACCGGAGACAATATAAATCGTATGAACATTGAAAAGCAAGGTTTTTTCCTCCTTTTCAGGAATCGAGTAGCCGGCACACACAGTCTGTGTAGGTGGGGAAAACCACCAGTCACCAGCGCTTGTGGACATCTCTGGTTACTTATGGCGCACTTGTTATCTATCTATCTATCTATCTATCTATCTATCTATCTATCTATCTATCTATCTATCTATCTATCTATCTATCTATCTATCTATCTATCTATCTATCTATCTATCTATCTATCTATCTATCTATCTATCTATCTATCTATCTATCTATCTATCTATCTATCTATCTATCTATCTATCTATCTATCTATCTATCTATCTATCTATCTATCTATCTATCTATCCTATTGTTTTATCATTGGTTAACAGGATTTGTTCCTATTAACCATTGTGTCCTATCGTGAAATAGTGTCAGTTAAAGCCAAATAAAACCCAAAAAATAAACTCCTTTATACTCAGAGATAATAACCACATCTGTATACTGTGTACAGATTGTTTTTCCTTTAAAATAAAATGTCCCTAGGTGTTGCCATCTTACTCTCGCCGAGGTTCAAATATTGCACTCTGAGTACAAATTATGCGAGAGACTCCAAGATTCTGACGCAAGTTGCACATCACATGACTTACCGAGGCTGAGATCTAGTGGATACATCGCTCCTGAATTGTTGTAAACAACCCTAAATATGCCTGAGTCTCAAGCATTTAGCTGTAAAAATAAGTTTGATCATTTGAAGTAGTGAACACACACACACACACACACACACACACAAAATTAAGCAGTGTGCAGACACACAGCCAAGAGGCTGTTTTGCTGTCTATAAACACTCCATCGTCGGCTACTAGTGTGTCCCCCCCCCCCCCCCCCCCACACACACACACACAAAAATAAAAATTTTCCTTGTATGTTTGTGACGTGCTTTTGTTTTTGTTTTTATTCATTGAGAAAAGCAGTATTTTTAGATGGCAAGAATCGTGTTACTATGACAGTGAGCATTGTTTACTAGTGTCTGTCAGTGCTGCGTATGCGTTATCTCACCGCGTGAGGTTTAAACTTCATAAAAATGAAGTTTATTGATTCGTGTATTTTGTGGCCAGTAAAAATCACATGGTTACAGAAAATGTCTGATTAGATTTTTGGAATTGGAAGCCTTTGATTGTCACATATACATTACAGCACAGTGGAATTCTTTATCTGGCTGTATTTCACCCATCTGGAGCAGTGAAACACACACACACACACACACACACAGAGCCAAGGGGTGGGTTTGTGGTTTTTTTTTTTTTTTTTAGAATTGGAAGCTTTTATTTGATGGCTGTGTGTTACTAAGGTAAACGGTGTACTAGTGAGTTAGCTATGTCCCGAGCAGATATTCGGTTTCACTGCAAATGGCTGCGCCCAGATAAGCCCATTTTAATCAATATTCTAACTTTTAAAATGGATAAATTGATGTTATAAAGTTTCCTTTTTAATTAAAACGTACAGGGAACGCATCAGGATACTTGCCGTGATTGCCAAACAGAGTTAATTTTTGGGTTTTGTTTGGCTTTAAGGTTATTATCCCCCACCCAAACGAAGTTTGGTGGGGAATATAGAAACGGGTTCCATCCGTTCAGCTGTCTGTCCGGTCATGTTTTCATTTCCGGGCCATACACTGCAAAAAATGATATCTTAGCAAGTGAAAATATCTTGAAAATAGTTGAAACGATCTAGCATTTCTTAGTAGAAGAGAACAAGACACCAATTTTGAGATTATTAAACCTAGTTCTAGATTGCAACCAACTTATTCTAAGATGTCTTACCAAGTGTAATTATCTTACTGCACTGGCAGATTATTTCACTTGATTATAGTCTAAATGTTCTCAAATTTATTATGTTTTTCCTTATATTAGGATGGCTAGTTTTTGCAGTGTATCTTTAAAACTACTGAAGATATCTTCATGAAACTTTGTATACATATCAAGCAATGTGTAAACTGGTACCTTTTCCTATTTTGGATTTTTGGTAAAAAAGTATTTTTCAAGTTTTTACATTAAAAAATTGATTTTTACTTAGTTTTCTAAGAGCAGTGTTTGTTTCTGGAGCATATATCCAAAACTATTCATGATACGGATTTGAAACTTGGTATACATGTTAACAAGGTGATGTATATGTGCCTTTACATACTGAGAAATAAAAATTTTTCATGTTTCCATTGAGGGTGGCACGGTGGTGTAGTAGTTAGCGCTGTCGCCTCACAGCAAGAAGGTCCGGGTTCGAGCCCCGTGGCCGGCGAGGGCCTTTCTGTGCAGAGTTTGCATGTTCTCCCTGTGTCCGCGTGGGTTTCCTCCGGGTGCTCCGGTTTCCCCCACAGTCCAAAGACATGCAGGTTAGGTTAACTGGTGACTCTAAATTGACCGTAGGTGTGAATGAGAGTGTGAATGGGTGTCTGTGTGTCAGCCCTGTGATGACCTGGCGACTTGTCCAGGGTGTACCCCACCTTTCGCCCGTAGTCAGCTGGGATAGAGATTAGATTAGATAAAACTTTATTGATCCCTTTGGGTAGGTTCCCTCAGGGAAATTAAGATTCCAGCAGCATCATTACAGATAAACAGAGAAAATAAATAGAGAAAAACTTCTAGATAAATAAAAATAAATTAAAGTATTTACATACAAATATAAAAAGAATAAGATATATGGGGAAGAGAGGAAGGGGGGAAACAAACAAAAAAAAGAGGTGGGGAGAAGGGGGGGCGTCGGCGGCAGGAGAGATATTGCACTTTATATTGCACATTGTCCGGTATTGCTTATTGTTAGGCTAGGCTAGGCTACTGCTCCTTCCCATCCTCTGTCCTCCTGTTACCCCTCCTCCCCCCCAGAGAGGAGTTGTACAGTCTGATGACATGAGGGACAAAGGAGTTTTTAAGACTGTTCAGCTCCAGGCTCCAGCTTGCCTGTGACCCTGTAGAACAGGATAAAGCGGCTAGAGATAATGAGATGAGATGAGATGTTTCCAGTGAAACAATTTCAGACTTGGTCTCTCAGGTTAGTCTTACGGGTAAGTTTTGTTTCCGGAGCAGAACTTGAAAACTATGAGTGGTACGGTCTTGAAAGTTGGTATGTGTGTTGATTAAGTAATGTATATGTTCCTTTTGATACTAAGAAATATGAGATTTTAATTTTTAGCTCATCTGGACCAAAGGTCCGGTGGGCTTATGCCATGGGCTGCTGAGGTCAGTGTAAAGAGGTAGGGTTGGTTTCCTGCAGCAGAACTTGAAAAATGTGACAAATAATATCTTGAAACTTGGTATATAGTTGGTATATAGGGCAGGGGATATAGATGACTCTGTCTTCTTGTTGATAAAGTTTTGAGGATGCCTCTGCTGCCTGAAATCCCCTTAAAATGTACTTCAAACAGGAAGAAAGCTATTTCAGGTGTTTGACCTTGCTGTGACCTTAACCCTGTTTGGATCAATTCCAAAATCTAATCTGCTCATCTGCTGGTTATAGTGTTAATTCCATATCAGTCTTTCATTCCTGAACATAAATGTGCAACAACTATCTCTGTAAGACCAACAGGATGGAAGCTATTAAAGAAAAACTATCTCACTAATTTCACAATATTTCTGTTCTTAACCCTGGCTCAATCCCAAAATCAAATTGGTATATTTTCTGGTTGCGACAGTCCTGTTCACACCTCGCATGTGTCCTGGGTGATCCGATTATAAGTGGACAGCACTGAGTATACGTCTGTAGGAACAGGTTTGACTGTGTCTCAAGGACACATTGTGATCTGATCCCTCCTGTACTTATGGAAGTAGTCTCGGACACATACAACCACATAACATCTGTAGTGTGAACACAAAAGTGCCTTGATGCATTTCAGACGGCCACCAAGGATCACCTAATAGACTATGTCATTGCTCCAGCTGGAAAATATCCAATCATTACAAGATGAAACAGTTGAATTCTCCACCATTAGGCTAATGGATAAAGCTGATGCTATAATAGCAGAGACAAGCAGCTACGTTTCATATCTTTTTTTATCATTTCATGTTTTGTTAGCAGGCCACGTGATCGAAACTTTTGAAGCAGCCTGTACAGGTAAATGAGACAGGATTCGCTGGACATTTCAGCCTGAAAACAAATGCAGCGTAAGACTGATGTGATAAATGTGCGCATCACACTTCCTCCAGCAGAAACAATGTATTAAATCCATGTTCAAAATGCCGCATGTAAACAGAGATGCACTTCAGCTGTCCACTTGAGATCGAATCACTCAAGACAGATGTTAATGCCAGGTCTGAACAGATGATGATTCCATATAAGTCTTACAAACTTTCAACCACTCATTCATGAGAAATCGCACAACCTGAAACATAATGTGGCACCACTTGGTGGCAGAGGCATAAAAACTCTGTGGGCCTCTGTGTATTATTAGTGTTAAGGGGAATGATCTCTGGGGAGAAACTCATCCCCATCCTTGTTTAATTCTTAGGTGGTGTTTACATTAGACCGTATCCGTATCGTTTTCGTTGCAGATGCACTGTCTGTGCACATTAAAACGCCGGAAAACGACTCCACAGACGGAACAGTTTGAATCCACCAGGGCCCACGTATTCAACCCAGTACGTATCTGATCTGGTGCTGTGTAAACATTGAGGAACGAGGATACGCAGTGCTGAGCTCTAGCTGACGTCGTCATTGGACAACATCACTGTGACATCCACCTTCCTGATTCGCTGGCGTTGGTCATGTAAATGAGCAATACAGGAAGTGTGTTGAAGTCATTAAGTGAATGAGCAATACAGGAAGTGTGTTGGTTACCGTAGTACTAAATAGTCTTGTTATAATCGCAAAAAACGGCCGTTCTGCGAGGTGAAGAGTGTACCGAACACTGTTAGATCCTTCTAGCATAAACACGAAGGCCATACACGGTGTAAAAAAGGCGTCATTGTAGTACCAGTACCGCTGATAACAGACTGGCATACTTCATTTTTTACAACGACATCCTTCCACTTGCAAGTGGTGAGTGACTTGTGCATGCCCGATATGCACTGGGATCATGTGACGTGCCGTCTAATTAGTCATGTGATTAGCGTATCCGTGTATTGGGGTTGCTGTGTGCACGGGGAACGGTTTTGTTGCGGGCACAGAAATTTTGTGTGTGTACGCGAATCGTTTTAAAAACGTTAATCTAATGATCCGCTGATTCGAAATACTGTAAACAGGGCCTTATTTCCATCATCAGGGCTGCAGGTTAAGCATGTGAGATGCAGCATGTGTAAATTGAGCCAAACAATCAGTGAGCTCACACGGAGTGAATCAGAAGTTATGCAATTATATTTCATTGTCTTTTTTCACTTGCTTTTATTGGTATTAAAACATGAATTTCTAAAAGTGTCGTATGTGTAGGTAACATGTTGTTTACCTCACACATTTACATGTGCTGCTACTTTGTGCATTTAAATATCACCAACTTGGCTAAGCTGAACAACGGGGCAGCTTTGAATGATGCCAGTTTTGATTGGCACAGTCTTTCATTCCTTTGAGTTTGAATGGTGAGTGTACGAAATCTTCGATACATTTAATCAATGCTGCTGTTTTATTGGCAGGAGACATCACTCAAAAGGGTTATGAGAAGAAAAGAGCCAAACTTATTCGAGCCTACCTGCCCCATGCACCAGGTACTACACACTAATACTACCTTTCGTACGTGAGGTCTTAGATCAGACATACAGGACCAGTCAAAGGTTTGGACACCCCTTCTAATTCAATGGTTTTTTTTTCTTTATTTTTGTTAGTTAAAAGACACTTCGTGCCTTAAAGTAATGATGGATGTCCTTTCTCTTTAAGTGGTTCTTGATGTAATATGGATTACTACAGTTGTGGTATAGGGCTGTTTACTGTATTATTTTTTACTATTTACAGTTTGAGCTCAAACGCATTAAGATGGCAAGAAATTGCACTAATTAACTTTTGCTGAGGCACACCTGTTAATTGAAAGGCATTCCAGGTGACTACCTCATGAAGCTGGTTAAGATAATGCCAGTAGCATGTGAAACATCATCAAGGTAAACACTGGCTACTTTGAATATGAAACATATTTTGCTTTTAACACCTTTTTTTTTTTTTTGTTTCCCACATAATTCCATATACGTTCTATATGTAATTTCATAGTTTTTCTTTGGTATTGTTCTACAAAATAGTAAAAATACAGGCAAACCTATGAATGAGTAGGCATGTCCAAACTTTTGACTCGTACAGTCTGCAGTATAGAGGATGATTACCTTTTAGGTTTTGCAATTCTGATTTTGTCCCTTTATACTGACAGTAGGAGCGGAGTCTCGGGTCCCTGTGACTCCTTCATCATCTTCATTCTCATCTCGTTACCAACGACGACGCTCCACTGGCTCACGGGATGAGCGATATTGCTCAGGTAAGATGTACACTCTCACGGACGTGGTACCTTTTTTTATCTTTTTTAAAAAATTATTTAAGGTACATAATTGGACCTTTTAGAGTAAATATTTAAAGGTACACTACATGCACATTTCAAAGTTAAAGGTCATAGGCAACGGTTTTCAATTTATGCACATTTGAAACTTTATATGTTAAACCTTTTGTAATTTTCTTCTGGTCCCAAGAAGTATTGTTATTAAGTAATAATTAAAATAAGTTAGTGCGGATCACGGCGAATTTCTGTTCGGCGATTTTCTTGACCACTCGGCGCATGACGTCATTCAAGACAAACAAACCGCTTGAGTTGAGTCCACTTCCGTTTACTTGCGTTGCCGTTCGGCTTGAGTGCAGACGTGCGTTCAGGAATTTCCAAAGAAAAACCATGCCTTATTGTTATGCAGTGAACGGTAACAACGGGACAGGTTCAGGAAGAAGTTTTTACCTTTTTCCGAGAGAGGAGAAGAGGCAGAGAGAGTGGATTGGCTTTTTCTGGAAGCGGAGAAGAGGCAGAGCAAGAGGATTGGCTTTTTCCGAAAAAGGAGAAGAGGCGGAGAGAGTGGATTGGCTTTTTCTGAAAGAGGAGAAGAGGCGGAGCGAGAGGGTTGGCTTTTTCTGAAAAAGGAGAAGAGGCAGAGCGAGAGGGTTGCCTTTTTCCGAAAAAGGAGAAGAGGCGGAGCAAGTGGGTTGGCTTTTTCCGAAAAAGGAGAAGAGGCGGCGCGAGCGGGTTGGCTTTTTCAGAAAGAGGAGACAAGGCGGAGAGAGTGGATTGTGCGCGTGAAGCTAGAGGGGCTGTTTTTTTTCTGGAAGAGGAGACGAGGCGGAGAGAGTGGATTGGTTGCGTGTAACAAAATCAAGCAGTCAAAGAAGAAACGGAGCAGCAACGCTCAAGCAAAAACGAGAAGATTGGAGGTAAACATTTTTACTTTTGCTTGCAATTGACAAGTCAAGAATCCTGAAGGATTCTGTACAATCATTGTGGAAATGAGACAAAGGGATATTTCCTCGCTTAGAGTAGGCTATAAATAGTATAATACTGCAGATAGCAGGCTAATGTGGCCTACCGGCCCACTGTCAAGTAATCGTTACCTATATCCACTAGGGAGGGCGGTTTAATTATTCTTCAAAAGGGCTCTTATTTAGTATTATGACGAAAGTAGGAATTTATCATAACTATCAGGATAAATCGTTTGGGCACGAGTCTTGTTGAGGTCCAGGGTCACCGCAATCAGAGTCGGCCGAGTCACTGTCTGATTCCGAGGCTACACGGTCAAACCAGTGAGCCATATTCACCGATTGCTTCGCAACGGCTATAGGTTCATACATACAGTATATGGTTTCACCTCTCGATATTCAATTTAGAGAATTCCTACTTCAAAATCGCTATTGCTTTCAGACATTTTACACAGCCTCTCACAACCAAAGTCTGTACATGTGAGCTTGGTTCGCAAGTAAACACAGAGCTGCTCCCAGTCTGTTTGGCTTAAATGACGTCACGACGACGTTCCCTGGCGGTGAAAGTGCGCACAAGTGAGATGTAAACAAGCCTTCGGAAATTGGGCAAAACAGTATATTTTAACCGTTTTATTCAATTTTAGGGTGCAAATTAGACACTAGGAAGATTGAATTCGCTTTTTGGGTTGTTCTTTTAGACAACAAAGTTGATATTCTACGTTTCACCTCCGACCGGTGCCTATGACCTTTAAAGATGGATGCTCAAGATACAAAAGGTGTACATTTGAGGTTACTACTCCACTGATGAGCAGTAGTACAAGCTTTTGGACACCTATCCATCACACCCATGTGTGGTTCTTCCCCAAAATGCTATATCAAATTTGGAAGAACACAATATAGAATGTCTTTCTGCGCTATAGTGTTAAGATTTCCCGTCAGTGAAACCAAGATAGCCGAACTTGTTTCAACATGACAGTGCACCTTGCATAAAACAAGGTAGATGAAGACGTGGTTGGATTAGAAGAACTCCTTCAGTGTTCCAGTTCACCCTGAAGGTGTTCATTGGGGTTGGATTAGAAGAACTCAAGTGTCCTGCACAGAGCCCTGACCTCAACTCCAATGAACACCTTCAGGGTGAACTGGAACAATGATTGCACCCCAGTCCTCCTCACCCAGCATCACTGCCCACATTTACTAATGCTCTTGTAGACGAATGAACACAAATCTCCAAAGCCATGCTCCAAAATCTTGTGGAAAGCCTTCCCAGAAGTGTGGAGGTTGTTATAGCTGTAAACGGGGGGGCTACATCTGGAATGGGATGTTCGTGCGCATATGGGTTTGGTAGTCAGGTGTCCACATACTTTTGGCCATGTAGTCTATCTATACACACACACACACACACACACACACACACACAATACCATGCTCTGGTGTTTTGTGTGTTTTTTTTAAATACATTGTAATAATATTACATTCATGCCTACTGTTTTTTTTTTTTTTCTCTCTCTCTCTCCCTTAGATGTTCATTCTGAAGCAGTGCAGGCAGCGTTGGAGCGTCAGTGTGAAAGAAAGATGGCTGTTCCCATGCCTTCTAAACGACACTCCCTCGTTGTCCAAACATCTATGGAGGCATACACACCTCCAGGTCACTATGGTGTGTGTGTGTGTGGGGGGGGGTGTCCTTGTAAAAGGGTTTGTATAAACTGTGTATATGTGCATGTTTATTACTGCCTGTTCAAACTGATAAACATCAGCCTCATGAAAATCTCTTGCACTTGCAGAAGATACACCAACAAACCAAAACTAAAGTCAGTTGTCCCTCTGTTTGTCCTTGACACATGTACACATCCATACAAACAAAAAGTCCTGACTCCTCACAGATCTGAGTTTCTTTCTTTGTATTCCACATAACAACTACAATACAAATGCAGTATCAGTATGTTTTTTTTTTTTTTTTCCAGATGCGTTAATTCTGTTGTTCAACTGCTCATGTGAAATGTATTACTATTGCTGGATCGAAATAATTGTGAGATTGAAAAAAACGAGTAATGCCATGAGTGCAACCCCACGATAATGAACTCTTTTACTACGAACTTTTGTAAATAACAAACTAAATTCGTGTCCCCCGCCTTTAATGACAGAGTCACAGTCTTCAAAAAACATCACTGAGCCACGCGCTGCTCTTCCCCCAGGGACAAACAATACGTAAGTAATCAAGTCCACAGTCGAGTTAATAAAACATGTTAATGCCATAAAACAAAGGCTTAACTAGCCTCGCTTAGGTGTCCATCACTAACAATTATTGAGAACAGTGATCAAAGGATCGATAAAAAGACAAAATGACTGCTGACATCAGTGATTTGCAACACACGAATGAACTGAATGGTGAAGATTTAGAAAACATAGTGAGTCAGTGGATGGACACTGACAACGATACACCAGTTACCTCTATCATTCCCATAACAGATGAAGAAATCATCGCCTTCATTCGTGATCCTTTAACTCAGTCAGTGGAACTACAATAATGACTCAGACATTTAAGTAATTGAAGAAAAAGCAGTCCAGGATTACAGGTTTCTGCGGCAAGTAAAACTGATGGGACACTGGTATCGTACTGGGGCAGTGAACAACTGGGAGACAGGTGTGACAGTTCAAGGTGTGTTTTATTTATTATTTATATTTACTTTCACTTTTCAGTGACTTTAGGTTTTGCTCACACAAGCAAACACACACACACCAGGCATGCACACACATACACACGTGTTGGGGAACACAGCTCTCTCTCGTTACTGGCCATCTGAAAGACACAGAGACGCATTAATAGTCAGCCAGTAATTAGGCACAGATGTAACTCCTTACGTTACCCGCTGGTTCAACCCGACTCCTCGCCGTTCACAGCTGATGCTCGAGCATGCCCTCATTGCTACACGTACTTTTACTAATTGAAAGTTTATAATGTTCACATTATTTTTATGACCTTAAAAAGACTGACTTATTTCCTTTATTTTGTAAATATGTAAGTGAATTAAGCGTAAATATAAATTAAACACAGTTGGTCTTGTTTTACGTAAGTGAGTGGTGTGACAAGTGGGTCTGTTTCAGTATTACGGACTTTTTGGTAAAAGGAACTATTTGGACATCCCTCAAGGACTTTGTTATAGTGGGGTTGCGGTGTATTGAGACTTGGAACCAGCATTAAAGGGGAACTGAAGTCATTTTTAAACTTGCTTTATTTCTTAATTAACATGTTATTCAATTACGTTTTCGGTTTTATTAACCTTATATCGTGACTCATATTGGCATATTATATTACACTTATCAGCCTTTTCGGTTTTAGCCATGTTGAATGTAGTTCGTATGGTCCACGGCAGGCGTTGCTTATCCGCGCGATCTTCACGAGACTTGTGTGAGACTTCAAACGTGAAGTGCCAGCGCCGCCATTTTGAAAACTGTTTACACAGCGGCCAGATCGCCATATCATTCCAATTTAGATTAATTTTTGAGGTTTTCCAGCTTCATCAGCGATGGAGATTATTCCATACGACTTCGAACCAACATGGAGTAGAGAAGAGTTGGAAAGACGACAGGATAAGGACTAGTCCATTGTGCTGGTATTTACGTCATTACTGTCGCACAATTAAAACGTGCCGGATCAGGCGGCTGGTGGGTTTTCAAAATAATAAATACATGCATGTATTTTTGTGATAAATGCATATTATACTGAGCACATTTCCCACATAATCCTCACTAAGATTTCGGACAGCACTACAAAATGGCGTCCCCATTATATAGTTCCCTATATAGTGAGTAGGGAGTGATTTCGGACACAAGGAAAACTTCCGGCTTGATTACGTCAGCATTCAAAGGAGGCCGCGCATGCCTTTTGGCAACGTTGGCAGATGTTGATCACTTTGATTTCCGCTGTACGTTTTACTTCCGTCTTACGATGTCTCGCACAGGTCTCAGCGAATCTCGTTTATGGCCATTGCTTTGACATATGGTCTGATATATTACATAGCATATTTCAAACACTCATAACTTGCTATAGCAGTGACAGAATAGCTGTCATAAATGCATTACTACATTTTATAAAATGAGAAATAGAATTTTGATAATAAAAAAAATTGCTTACAGTTCCCCTTTAATGGGTCAGTGATTAGCTAAGCATGGTACAAACCACAGGAACAAATTAAATTATTTATTCTTCTTACACACAATGAAATTAAACATGTGCGTATTTCAGTTTAATGTGTCGGCGATGCCAAGCCAAAGTGGTGAAATGATAATGTATACACATGGTTTACTTTAATCATGCTATAGACCTTGCTATTTTGAGTTCTCAAATGAATTTATATATATGTGTGTGTGATTTTGTGCATGAGTGGTTTCATGTGCAGTGGTTGAAACTGCCTAGTTCACTGTGTGCTCTCTCCTCATGCTGGTAGACTCCTCGTCATGCTCTGAGGGTGAAGGTTCCCTAGGAAGAGCCAGAGGTGCAGGAGTAGAGGCCTGGATCAGCCGAGCACTTCGTGGATCATCTTCATCAACCACATCATCATCATCATCACACAGCAATGGATCTGCCAATGCAGCACGTTTGGCAGAGAGTAATGCACACACTTACAGCTGTAAGTACACGTGCACACGCATCCATCCATTATCTATACTGTCAGGGTCATGCAGGAAGCCGACGCCAGTCCCGACTTTGGGTCAGAGGTGGGTTACACCCTCGGAAGGTCACCAATGTCCTGCAGGGCTAACACAGAGACGAACACCCATTCACACTCACATTCACACCTGTGGGTAATTTAGAGTAGCCAATTGACCTCATCCACATATCTTTGGACTGTGGGGGGAAACCAGAGCACATGAAGAAAACCCACATAGCACAGAGAGAACATGCAAACTCCACAAGGTTTGAACCCAGAACATTCTTGCTGTGAGGCAACAGTGCTGACCACGGCACCACCGTGCCACCATGCACACACAGTCACATGTATTTTTGCAGTGGTCTCAAAGTTTAGGGGAATAAAAGGGTACAAGGCAGAGAATAGGAGGGTACAATTAAAATGGCTGAAGCCCTTCACCATGAACCATAGGCGAGAAAAATGGAAAACTGGGGTTATCTGTGGCACAGTTTCAAGGCATTTGGGGAGGAATTTCCAATTTATTGTAAACAGCAAAATAGAGTTTAATATTTAGCCGACCAGCATTTATACATGGACCCATACACAGACATATTTCCCTCAATAATCAGAGTGATGGCTAAAATTACAGACTTACCCATAGATCGAGGCCTTTTTGAAAACCAGGCATCTAACGTGCCGCTCCGCTTCTTAGTCGCCATTTCTAGCCATGTGGTAGCACGGCTCAATCACAGTACACGAAACACTGTCAACACCTTGTCAGCCAATCAGATTACATCTTAGTTACAGCACATGGCAGCATAATGGATGCCTCTATTTCCTATGGATGTGTTAGTATTTGGCCATTATTTAGTTGAATAAAACTTAGTTTCACATTGCACACTGCTCAGTTTTGTACAGATATGTAAACGAAAATATTTTTTGTTACTCAATGAAAACGAGACAGTGGCAAATCCTTCTGCAGGCGCCAATTTGCTGCCGACTAGCTACCTTTGAGACCTCTGTTTTTGCATAGTACCTTGAGCATACAGTACATCCAGAGACCTTCCTGTCAGTGGTTCTCTCAGGGCTACCATTAGCATTTATGTGGAGACAGTTTAGCTTGTTTTGTATTACAGATTGTTAGCAGCAGAGTACATATGGTATTGGCAAGTAATCATAACATCTACATACAACAAATACAATGTACTCTTTCCTATGTATTCATATACATGTGTGGTGTTCGTTCTTTCTTTCTTTTTTCTTTCTTTCCTCCTTTCTCTTTTTTTCCCCTCACCAAGTCGGCCAAGTTTCTCATCTGTCCCTCAAGAGGCGGGGCTTAAGGGAGATGGGTGTCTCATTAGAAAATGGTAACGTCGGTCAGCGCTCTTATGACTACCAGTCCGAACGTCCTTGGTCATCATTGGACTCCGAGGGTCAGTATGCCACGTCTCATTAAAGTACACCTGAATCTGCTGTTTAATCCGTATTCAATCCCAAGTGGGGCAGTGATTCATGCCAGCATCAAGAGTGCTACCCAATACCTCTTCCATCTGTGGCAGGCAGTCCAAGACAGCATAATTAGGTCTGCTCTGTGGGCAGACAGGATGGTAGTCATCTTGGCCTTGTTTTTCAGAGTTAGAGATTTTTTTTTAAGAATACTGTGATAAATGTACATTGAGCTATGAATATACATAATATGTAAATTGAATATGTATCCTGTTGCTTGTCCGCTTCCTATTCCCCACCATCCTGGTTTTGCTCTGCTATTATTTGTCATGTACCCTGTGAGTACAAGGTAAGGAGACACACTGATGAAATAGGACCGTGTTTGTGTGAACATTATGGTGACCAGGAGTTCATTTGTTCACTAAACCTGGGAAATAAGTAGTATTTGTATCAGAATGCTATTTGCTGCTGTAGACAAGCCTGCTTCATAGCTAAGCAGCGAGTGATCTGATGAAAAGCTATTTGTCACAGGTAATAATGAGTCACATTTCAATATCTGAGTCACAGTTTGCATTGTTACATTCTCAACAATTTATATAACAGTAGCTGAACCTGAATACATGCTATAACAACGAAGATTTTACTGAGCACTAATGTGAGCTTGGCACACAGGTTCTGCAGCTGTATCTCGTTTTGACATCCTAATAGTGTGCATATACATTAAATACGTTGAGCTTAAAGGCAGGGAGCTTCATTTTTTGTAATATCACAAACTGAGTTCATATATATTGCTTTCCAAACCTTTTTATATGATTTTCAGTATTCTCCCCAGAGCGCTTTTGCGTGTCGGGGACGACACGCTTTAATTTCATGCTGAGACGCATTAAATTTGCTGACACACTCCCCCCCTTAAATTAATTAATTTATTTTTGCTCCAACACTTGCTGAAAAATCCCGTCAGACTCCTACCTTGCGATGTTTGGGGCATATTTTGAAGGAAAATCAGTGTTTTGGGCCGGTTTGCTGCCATGATGCGCTAAGGCAGACTGGAAATACCCCTGGGAAATCCCCAATCACAACAAATGCCCTCAATCGCTTTGCTGCTGCACTGGTACCATGACGCTTCAGTGCGTGGCGAGATCGTGGTTTATAGTTTTTTGTGGTGGGTATGCATCTCCATATTTCAATCATGCTCAAAAGAGGTGCGAATGGCGTTTAGTGCCCCATAGATTCATGTTTTCGACAACTAAAGATAGATTAGATTAGATTAGATTAGATTAGATTAGATTAGATTAGATTAGATTAGATTAGATTAGATTAGATTAGAGTTTAGATAGAACTTTATTGATCCCTTTGGGCGGGTTCCCTCAGGGAAATTAAAATTCCAGTAGCATCATTACAGGATAAACAGAGTAGAAATAGAGAAAAACTTCTAGATAAATGAAATTAAATTAAGTATTTACATATACAAATATAAAAAAGAATAAGATATGGGGAAGAGGAAGGGAAAAAAAAAGTCCAACAGAAGAGGTATTGCACATTGTCCAGTAGGACAGTAAAGAGCCAGAAAGAGAAGAGGAAAGAAGTGAAACCAAAACCGAAGTTTGAAGTATTAAGTAGGCCTAAGTATAAAGGTGCTACTCAAGATTGTAGCATTTGTGCAGTAAATGCGGTCTGCAGGTTTGTTTGTTTGTTTTTTTTTTTTTTTACTGCAACAGAACTCATTTAAGCTTTTGGTTAGTGGTGTTCGGGTAATAAAACAGCATTATTATACAGGGTGTTTTAAAAAAATGGATATTATTTGAGATGTAAATATCCCAGAAACTACATAGTCTAGGCAAATGAAACCGAACAGGCTTAATATTGAGCAATATAAGATTTATTCTTCAAAATTTGAATGAGAAATTCAAAGGTATGTGGATTCAGTGAATGATTTCACAAATTTTCAATATTCGTGAACCCGCTCGACCGTCTCTTCCAGTCCTGATGGTCGTCCAGATCCTTTTGCCTTGCACAGACAGCCTTCCTCTTTGAACTTTTTGTGCCATGTCCAAATCTGCATTGCAGTTGGTGCATTTTTAGAGAATTCTGTCATAAATGCACGCTGCACAGTCTTGTTCAAGTGTGTTCGTGCATACTCTAACACACAAAACACCTTTTATTTTCCAGTGAATGGCATTTCTATACCTAAAAAGATAACAAAAAACATAAAATTTTGACCTGTTTCCACACATGCTGTTAAAATTTGAGGTCAATTGAATGAGAATTGGCAAAGTTATTAGATTGTGAAATGATAATTTTTTGAAACACTCTGTATACTACATTGTTGTCAGATGATGACTTTATTTATTGCTCATGTGAGCCCCATGCTGCAAACCACAGCCTCCACTTGTTGCAGCAACCTTTTCAACTATCTTAACAGTAAAAAGTTAGTGTCGTTACCACCATAAAATGCTCCTAAAAGTCACCATATGCCACCAAACAAGCTCCCTTTTTCCAAAAATTTCCAGGGAAGACCCCTGGACCCCCCCAACAAGAAAGGGAAAAAGCCATCCTAGTACTGCGGCCATCCAAAAGTTAGGGCTTTATTTGAATCCTGGGGAGAACACTGGATTTTTGAGACTCTGTTTGAAACCTGTATTATCGAAATTAGAAGAGTTAATGAGTTAAAAATTCCAGTTTGGGTTCTTTAAGCCACGTGGTTGACTAAACTTTCACATGCTCTATTCAGTAAACTGTTTAAGTACTTTTCTGATGAATGCTGTACAAGCAGCAACAGCGACAGTATCTTAACTGTCGAAGTGCTCAAACACAAAGTCTGGATAGGACAAGAGTATATTTTTTATAGATGTAAATCTGAGATCTGTTGTGGTGATTTTTGTCCTGTATACAGACAGTCATCCTGCACCTCCTGACATCACAAGCTGCATGTCAGACCCACCCCTCGTTACCATGGAGCGCCCACAGGTTGCCTTGCCAACCAAGCCTATGCCCAAATATGGTAATGCTGAGCTCATGGAGACAGGAGATGGTGAGTAAAGAATAAGTGTGTTTGTGTGCTGTAAAGCTGGCAAGGAACAATTGCATGCATACTTGAATCAATTTTATTATTATTATTATTATTATTATTATATTATATTATATTATTATTATTAATAGTGGTACATCAAAAGTATGAGACCCTCACAGCTAAATCACATCTTTAACAGCCGAGGAAATTCGAAAGCATTTGAAAACCACTGTTAGTTTAACATGTGTTAAATATGTACTCTGTGCCTTTTTCCCAGAACGTCACTTTTCATCTTTATTTATGCCTGCTTGCCTCTAAAATTATATAACCTTTATATAATAAAGTTTATTAATTTATTTATTTTTTAAATTTACTTTTGGTTAGTTTTATATTAATGTGCGAGTGTGTGCTTGTTTTTAAGCGTATATTCATTTGTGTATGTGTCCGTGTTTAATTTGATGTATAGGCGTGCCTGTGAGTAGTCGTGTGTCTTCGAAGATTCAGCAGCTGGTAAACACTTTGAAGAAGCCCAAGAGACGTCCACTGAGGGAGTACTTTATTGACGACTTTGAGGAACTGTTGGAAGGTACAAATACAATGATCAACTAATTGTGTATGACTGTTTAAATGGGTGTCATAGATGTTCAGATGGGTTATTGAGGTCTCTTCCACTTAACCCTCATAGTTTACCAGTAAGTCTGTCCATTAACCCTCTGGGGTCTGAGGGTATTTTCTGGCACTCTAATGATTTTGGCACGCTCTGATTTTGTTGTCAATGTCGGCAAATCTAAGCAGTATTTTCAAAGTCATATGACTTTTTTTGTATTCAGCACAAGTTCAGCTACAGTAATGTGTGTAGTATGTATGTCATGATTGTACTTTTATAAAAATAACAGATAAATGAAGATGTTGTAAAAAGCAGTTTTAGAACTGTGCTGGAATGTGTGAAAAAACATGACCTTGCCCATTGTGTCGAAACGTTTAGATCACTTGCGGTGATTCTGTTCAATCTTAGGAATGTATCAAGCACGAAAAACTTAAATCTGCTCCATTGATTTGGACAATTAACTGGCCATCAAAAAAATTATGCCCTATTGTTTTGGGATAAAGGGTTGGCAGTGGGATGGGTATTCAATGAGAAGGGTGAAAATTTCCATTCTATTCAATGAGAAGAGTGAAAACCCCTCCCACTGCCAACTCTTAATCCCATCAGGTCAAGTCCCAATGGGTAAGGTTATGTTTTGTCACACATTCCAACACAGTTTTAAAACTGCTTTTTACAACAGCTTCATTTATCTGGTATTTGACTGTATTCACTGTGTCTTGAAATTAACTTTTGTACTGTTTTTGTTGGTTTTGTACAGAGCCAAAACCAACTCTGTTACTTAATTACTCTGGAATTTTGCTCCCACTCCAAATTTTACCCTCTAAACTCAAAATGGAGCAAAATTAACTATTTTTAAGGTAAATACTTTTAACTCTGGAAAAAATTGCTCAGTCATTTTTCCTGTGTATGCAGTACAGCGCACACATCACCCGATCTGCTCATAATAAATAAAAGAAATATTTACACTTACTCGAGTTGATCTTTGGCTGGATCAAGTCAAAGTAAAAAAAACCCCACTTATCGTCAGTGTCACAGTTCTCAAGATTGAACCAAATCTCTGTCCTGAATCATGAAATGAATTGAATTGCTGTCCTGAATCCGAAGCGCATAGAATCCACATGCCATCTTGCAACAAGTTTTACCTCCAAATAGCCTAAACTACTTCTGACAGATTTTATCCTGTTTATGGTGGGTATTCCCACTGCGAAAGAGAAACCGATCAAAACCGAAAGAGTGAAAGTGATTATCATGCCGTTACCATGTGAATAGCCTTTTATGAATGTGGAACTGGGTGCTCAGCGCTCTGACTCCGATGTGACTGAGGAAGGTGACAAGTTTTATGTTTCATCTAATTTAGGTAATTTTAAAAACTATAATATTATTTGGCAGTGGGAACATAGGAAAGTGTAAAGTATAAAGTTTCTGGGAAAGTTGCTTGGAAAATGATTAGAAGGGAACAGCTCTGTAATGCCTCAACAGGGCATCCATTTAGAGCTTAACTTTCCTTTCAAGTAAGTGAAGAAAAATAAGGAAAAAAATAACCTCGTCCAATGCCCTGCAGCCACCCAGCAGTAACACTAGTTACCGATATAACTGTGGTTCTGTGAACCCTGGATAACCACTAGAGGCAGTGCATATCATCTTGGTACTTTCTCATTCACTTGATTTGGTTTACAAAATTTGATAATATAACCTTGGCCAAAATCCCCGGGTTTAACTACAATCAGTGTATGCAAAGCAAGCTTATCTCCAAAGAGATACCACTTAACACCCTCCCAAAAGTGATCTCTAGCAAAAAGGACACCTATTTCAGTTCAGTATCCTGCATAGGCTTATTAGGAGGAGCCTTGAGGAACTCCAGCACAAAGGTCAAATCCCAGGCTGGGCCTCATGGCAGATGGAGGCACTGCACCTCTTTCAACAAGATTGTAATGAGTTTGAGTCCCTTGAGAGATGCCAACCATAGTGCTGTGATGTGATGTGATGCACATGGCCTCCACATAGACATGCTGCTGTCTAGCAGTCCCTGAAGTAGTTTGAGAAACAGGTAGTGCATTAGATCCACAGGCCAAATCTTTTCCAGTTATTTGGGTTGGTGCATCTGCCCAGGGAGCAAACCACCAGGGTGTTCTTCCTTAAGTAAAAGTAGCCACATTGGCACCACAAACAGAACAATGTGACTTAGTTGTTAAATTCTGTGCAGTGTACAATAGATGGTGAAGGAAGTTCAGGGCCATGCATAGTAATGTGGGTCAGGAGGTTGGAAGTGTCTGCCAGTATTCTGATAACTGGCCATCAGAGGAGCATATTTTTCAAAAACACTGACAATAGAGAAAGGCTAAAGCAGAAAACACTGATTTGGAATGCCTGCCTTTCTAATGCAATTATAAAAAGCCACTGGTGTTCAGGGACAGTGGGAACATGGAAATTGGTATTGTGTAGCTCCACAGACTTGAACTACTCATGTGGTTTCATATGAAAATCTAGAAAGGCCCAGAATTATTTCTTTTTTTTTTTGTTATCCGAAGATGACAAAAGTTGTTTTTTCAAGATCACAGCTTATTTTTCTATGTCGAAATGCATTATTGGTCATGAATACTACACATCCAGGCAGCATCTTAATAGGCAGTTGATGGCGCAGTGGTGGAGTTACAGCCTTACAGCCATAGTCGTAAGTTTGAGCCTGAGCTTGGGTGACTGTGTGGCGTTTGACTATATTTTTCCCATCCATCCTTCCATATTTCCTTCATTCCCTCCCTAAATTGGCTGGCAGTAAAAGTAACCAGCCGTTTAGAATCACTGTTTTGTGTTGTTCCAAACACTAATTTGGAAATGGTCCATCACTGACAAACATAAGGCTAGATGGATGGATAGATGTACATTATTGATCCTGAAGGCGAAATTTGGGAATAAAACAGCCAAACACTGCTCAGCTCAGGATCAAACCTGTGACTTTAGGGCTGTAAGGCTGTAACTTTGTTGTTTTGAGATCACACAAAAAATAGCTTGTGGCAACTTGAACATAAATCTGTCAACTTTTTTCAAGTTGAGATGTCTCAAGTAGAAACTGCTGTTACGAGGGGCGTTCAATAAGTAATGCCCCTGACCCACTTCCCATAGCAGTAGAGCAACGAAACTTGGCACAGTTATTAGTCTTTCTCTACATAGGAACCACCCAGAGTTATGCATTTCTCCCATCGTTTGATGCAGCTCTGGAGACCGTTTTTGTAGAACACCCCAGGTTGGTCCTCCAACCACGACATGACTTCAGAAATCAAGGCTGCATCATCTGGGAAACGCTTTCCTTTCAAAAACAACTTCATGGCTTGGAAGAGGTGAAAGTCAGAGGGTGCAAGGTCTGGAGAGTAGGGAGGATGGGGGAGGATTTCATAGCCACACTCCCGTGCTTCTGATCTGGCGACAAGCAAGTTGTGGACCGGAGCGTTGTCCTGCAGGAGGAGGATACCTTTGCTGATCTTGCCCCGCCTCTTGATTTTGATAGCTTCTCTTAATTTCCTTAAAAGTGAAGCATAATAGGCTCCTGTAATTGTGGTACCCTTTGCCAGGAAATCTGTCATCACTACTCCATCCTGGTCCCAGAAGACTGTGAGCATGACCTTGCCAGCGGAGGGCTGCACCCTTGCCTTCTTTGGAGGTGGTGAGTCCAAGTGCTTCCACTGCATTGACTGGGCTTTGGTCTCTGGATCATAGTGATGGACCCAGGTTTCATCCTGTGTAATCAGTCTTTTGAAAAACTTTGACTCATCTTCTTGGCACATCTCCAAATTCATCCTCGAGCACTTGACGCGTTCTCGCTTCTGGAAAGGTGTGAGCAACCTGGGAATCCATCTGGCAGACACCTTATGCATATGCAAATGGTCATGAATGATAGTTTCCACAGACCCTGTACTAATCTTTACCTTTTGAGCTATTTGGCAAATAGTAATGCGCCGATCTTCCAAAATGGCAGCCTCAACTTGACGGACAGATGCCTCATCAATGGCAGAAGGGGGGCGACCAGGTCTGGGAGCTGTTTCCACAGACTTCCGGCCATGTTTGAATTCATGATGCCAGCATTTTACAAGGTCATATGATGGGGCATTATCACCATAAGTTTCTTTCATTTCATCAAAAGTCTCCTGTGGTGTGCGACCTTTCAAATACAAAAACCGGATCACTGAGCAACACTCAACAGGCTCCATTTCACACCTGACTCAGTTCAAACACGTGTAAATCAGAAACCACAATTAGTTCAGAGCTGTAATTTGCCACATAACCCATAGAGATATAAATCATTGCACATGCAAAATTTCAGCTAGATCAGACAACTGGAAGTGGGTCAGGGGCATTACTTATTGAACGCCCCTCGTATGTTGGGTAGAACCCTTTTGTTCTAAACTGTTGGACCTACAGTTGTGGCCAGAAGTTTACATACAGTGACATGAATGTCATTTTGGATATGAATGTCATGGCAATATTTGGGCTTTCAGTAATTTCTTTGAACTGTTCTTTTTCTGTGGCAGAATGATTGTACAGCATACATCTTTAATTAAAAAAACAGTAGAATTTGGTGCACAAATTTTAATTTTCTTTGGGTATTCTGAAATTAACACAGGGTCAAAATTATACATACAGGGTCAAAAATATACATACAGCACACCTAATATTTGGGTAAAATGTCTCTTCACAATATTCACCTTGACCAAACATTTTTGTTTACCATGAACAAGCTTCTGGCAGAATTCTGGTTGGATATTTCACGACTCTTCATGGTAGAATTGGTAGAGTTAAAAAAAAAATTTTTTCCCTTTTTTCTTGGCATGGACTTGACTTATAAGCACGGTCCATATATTTTCAATAGGGTTGAAGTCAGGACTTGTTTTAAGCTTAATGTTAGCCTGCTTTATCCTCCACAACCAGCTCTGAGGCATGTTTGGGTTCACTGTCCTGTTTCTAAGTCCCAAGTCGTGTTGAAGTTTCTGATGGTTTATGCTGAAAAATTCTCAGGTAGTCCTCCTTCATTATTCCATCCACTTTGTGTAATGAACCAGTTCCAGTGGCAGCAAAACAGCCCCAGAGCATGATGATCCTACCACCACCACCAGCTGGTACAGTGTTCCTCTGTACATGGTGGTCATTGTGGCCAAACAACTCAATCTTTGTCTGATCTTTCCATACAGCTTTCCTCCAGAAGGCTTTTTCTTTGTCTTGTGGTCAGCTTCAAACTTTAGTTAAGCTTGAAGGTGTCAGTTTTGGAGCAGGCGGTTATTGCTTGAATAGCAGCCTCTTAGTCCATGGTGATCTGAACTGTAGACTGTGATCCATCAGCTTGCAGTTCATGGCAGGGCTGTGCCATGGTGGTTCCCAAGTTGTTCCTGACCATCCAAACCAATTTCCTTTCAGCTGAGGGTGACAGTTTGGGTTTTCTTGAAGCAAAGTGGCTTGGCAAAGTGACTACACCTCACAATAACTTGGATACAATTGTTTGAACTAACCTTGGAATTTGTAGCTGTTTAGAAATGGCTCCAAGAGACATTCTGGAGTTGTGTACATCTGTGATCCTCTTTCTCAGATCTGCACTGAGCTCCTTGGACTTTCCCAAGGAAAGTCAATCCAATGAGTGCTGTAAACAAACCCTTTTTATGAAGGCACAGAGAAGCTACCAGCTGTAGTCAATCATGATCACTAACAGGAAATTAAGAGATCTCGGCCTTGACAAGATGAGAGATATACTGGAAGTTTCAGCACCTCTGAATTAATAACCTAAGTGAGCATATGTACATTTTTGACCCTGTATGTATAATTTTGACCCTGTGTTGATTTCAGAAAATCCAAAGAAAATTAAAACTTGTGCACCAAATTCTAGTGGTTTTTTTTATATTAAAGCTGTATGCTGTACAATCATTCTGCCACAGAAAAAGAACAGTTCAAAGAAATTACTGAAAGCCCAAATATTGCCATGACATTCATATCCAAGATGACATTCATGTTATTCACTATATGTGAATTTCTGACCACAACTGTACCTTTTTAGTTGTCCCTTTGTCCAACAAAGAAAGAATATCGTTAGAGTGGCTATCTTGTCTTATATTGATGAGGCACTAAGCCCCAAGAATTTTGGGGGCCAACACCAGAACTCAGCTTGTCTGCTTGCAACCCTGTCAGAGTACCTATTGATCTAGTGTGGTTGCTGCCCTGCTGTCTGCCCTTTGTCAGTATGCTTTGCCAGGCCCTTTAGCATGCTCAGGGCTGCCCCACAGGATAAATGCGAGGTATACAAGTACCTGCTTGAGGCCTGAGGTTGTGAATCTCCCTGTCTAGGGCTTTCTGTGGCCATTGGATGACAAGACCAAGTTGTGGTGACTGAAAGACACCACATAACCATCCATTAAGTGCTGGCTTTATGATCCTGATACCTGCATTCTCCTTTCCACAGCTGTTTTCTTATTTGTAGCTGGTCCAAAGAGCATTTGTGGCATGGTAGATTTCAGTATGTGCCATAAATGATGCATTGTCACAAGCTCTTACCGGTACATCTTCATTGTATCTGTATTCACTGCTTGGCCAGTGCACACGTAGGCTTAGAGTTTTGTTGGGAGACAACCAGTGATGGAATGCAGGTATGCACAGTTGCTATGTAGCCCAGGCTGACCTGTGGTACTAGCTAAAGCATGCTCCACTTAGCCAACTTGGGTGCAGTTAAGCTATCAATCCACAACCTCTTTTAAAGCTCTCCATAAAATCCAGTCATCATTATCCACTCTCACAAGGGCTGCTGCCATCTTGCTATTGGCTGTCACAACTACTTCAGAGAAAAAAGTTGCTTGTACACCCTTATGCTTGCTTGTATGCTCTTATCCTGACTTGTTTTTGGACATGACTAAGGCCAAAATTGAAAATGGGCTCAGAGAGGAACTGGAGTCCATCTTAAGTGCTACATATGAGTGGATTTGGGTTGTGTTAGCAGGCTCAGCAGCAAACAGCACACTGTACAGTGAGGGCAAACACCTTGGCAGTTCTAGCCAGTTGGTACATAGCAGGGGACTATTGAGGGGGGGAAAAATCTGAACACACGAGGCCAATGGCAGCCCAACTCAACCACTGTAGTGTCATGGATCAGGCTGATTGGTCACCTAGATGGTGGCATATGAATGCTTGAAGGAGATGGTGCAGCAGGAAGAATGAAAGGTGAATACTGCTACTGAGCAGTAGCAGGAGCAATGTTAGTACACATCAGGTGAAAGTTCAATCCAAATTGCTCAAAACTGCTCTCACTGAATTCCAAATTGAATGCTAAACAACATACTTTTTACTGAATTAAAATGTGTTTATCTGTTCTTGATATATTACAAATCAAAGATTGAAAAAACGGCTTAATTTTTAGAAAACTGACATAATATTCTGTATGAGGATCACATGGTCTAGAATGGACCTCATGAACGAATGAGATCAAATGTTTTTTCTTCGTAACTTTTTTTATTTTTCAAGATATTTACATGGAAATTGGCAGGCACATAGATGGTTGGATACTGAATACAAAGTTTGAAAAATTACCAATTATTCAGTGTACTATTTAATTAGTATTAATTATGCTAATTCGGTAAAAACGTTAAATCAATACACTCGCTTCTTCAAGGTTTCACCAGATGGCTTCATTTGTGCAATATAAAACTGATCTTAACTCTCGTTTATACATCACAAAGAAGGAGAAATTAATGTTAATTATAAAATATGCAGAAATAAGCATTGAATGTTATTTCACATCTACCATTCTCTATCAAAATAAATAATCAAATATTATTTCTAATACCCTCTTTGTGCTCTGTATACCTTTGTATTTCTAAGTAGGGCCTACTAGTGTTTATATGAAAGAATATAAATGATTATTTTGATTAATATTCACAGCTTTCAGGGCTAACCTCGAAAAAACTGTGAGAGCCACATCCAATAAAGAATTCCAGTTGACTGAATTGAAACACACATTTCTGACTTCTGGGGTTTTTTTTGTTTGTTTTTGTTTTTAAATCTCATTCTGACCACTAAGATCTCAATATTTTTCATCAAAACAACTACAGTTATATTCTAAAATAGTTATTTACATGAATCAGTTTGATTTGAAAAAATAAGTAGGTAAAGCTATGAAAACTCACTCCAAAGTCTCCCGGGAAGCGTAACCTCAAAACTAGCAGATGGAAAATTTTGCTGAATACGTCATCAGAAACAGTGAGAGCTAGAAAACATCCCTATAGGTTTTTTTTTTAAATTAATATCCATGAGTAACCCAGTCAGAAACTGATCAGAAGAGAGAGCCTGACCGCTTTCCCGTGACTCAGAAATCACCGGCAGTTTCCTGACGTTACGCGAGCAGAGTGTGAACTCTGTTGTACCAACTTCAACCTACTGTTACTCCCAAAGTACTGAACAGATTTTAACAAGATAAATTTTTTTGACACAATTCAGACCAAAGCTCTACACCGATTGTCACACCCAAGTCGGACTCCCATTTCTCCTTTAATTTATGTAACCCTGGTTTTAGAGCATCAGCCATCAGAAGAAAATACACCTTAGAAATGAGACGAGGTGCGTTTCCCTCATGAAGCAGTCCCTCCAGATCACTGAACATGGGTAAAGTCATCTCAGATCCCAGAGCAGTTCTAAGAAATGATCTTAACTGTAAATAACAAAAAAAAAATTTGACTGGAGAGATCATACTTCCTCCTCAGGTCCTCAAAAGACATCAATTAGTCATGAAAGTGTTCCAGATTTCGGATTTTTAGATTTTCATGAAAATTCCTCCGGATTTTTTCCGCTAATGACAATTCTTCCAGATATTTGACAAAACTCTTGAAAATCTCCGGTTTCCCGAATGGAGAAATTTATTTTTCAGATTTTTCGCGTTCCTAGACGCGGCGTAATACTTCGCATCGTCCTTGCATGGGCGCAGTCCTTAAATAGCCCAAACATAGTTCACTGATTAAAGACAGGTGTTCTTTGTTAACGGCGCGCGTGCCGGAGCTCGTTAAGCGCGCGCGCCTTCAGGTGCACGAGCTAAGGCATGCAGGACTGACACTGTTCTGCGCAAGCACAACACAATCGCACTAGAAAGCATGTTCAAGCTGCCAGTGTAGCTGCAGTCTTTTTAGTTGCGAATTACAAGTATTTCCTCTTGTGTTAATAATTTGCCATGTCAAAACAAACAAAACATTCCTCCTTCTTTCGGTGTGAAGAGAGGTAAGCAATTTATTGTATTTTTTTTCCATCAAAGTTGCATTTTGTGGCTTCGAAGTTAAGTTTTAGTGCCGTTTCTAGAACACAACATCAAGAAAACGTGGAAGAAACAGCAATAATGGAAGAGCCGGTTTCTAAGCTACCTAAAACTATCAATGGTAATTATTTTTTGTTACATAATGTACTCAGGCTGCCAGTCAGTGTGTGACACACACACACACACACACACACACACACACACACACACACACACACACACACACACACACACACACTCTATGCCCCGATGTATATGAGAAATTTGGTTTTCATTGGTGTGTTTAAATTTACAGATAATACGAACGAATGTAAACAATTGGCTTCAACTCGCATAAATATGAACTGGAAATTTTTAGTTCACTTTAGCTTATGCAAGCGCACAACTCTACTAAAAGACTGATAAATGAGGCTCAATGTCCCCAACATTGAAACCTGAAAGCTTTAAAAACTCTAACAGACCTTTACTTTTTAACAGTACTGTTTTGGGATTTTGCTGAGTTTACCGTCAACTGTCTAATTTTTTTTCAAAGTAATGAACTGTGTAGCCAGGAAAATCACCGCGTTTTCTAAATGCAGTCCTGAAAATTACTCATTAACTAGGGGAATTAAATTAGATATTTTTGACATGTTAATCATTAATGTACATGAAAGAAAAAGGCTTAAAAGTTATAACTTGTTTTAGTGAAAAGTTATAATTTGTTTTAGTGAAAATAAGTACTAAAATGCACTAGAATGCAGGGTTTTGCATGTTATGTTATTAAAATATTTTCGGGGGACGTTGGCCCCCTATATCTTAGTTTGACTTTCAAAAGTTCAGGGTTTTTTTCTTTGCTCCACTTTCATCTCTAATCAATGGTCCATCCTTGTAGCAGTCTTCCAAGTAACGAGCCCCTTTCTGGTGCCATATTTCCAGGGTCTTATTATCCACTGACATAGGTATGAGTCCATTCTCTTTCAAAGGTGTTTTAGGTGAAAAAAAATTTTTTAGTCCAATACTTTCCCGGGAGGGCGGCACAGTGGTGTAGTGGTTAGCGCTGTCACCTCACAGCAAGAAGGTCCGGGTTCGAGCCCCGTGGCTGGCGAGGGCCTTTCTGTGCGGAGTTTGCATGTTCTCCCCGTGTCTGCGTGGGTTTCCTCCGGGTGCTCCGGTTTCCCCCACAGTCCAAAGACATGCAGGTTAGGTTAACTGGTGACTCTAAATTGACTGTAGGTGTGAATGTGACTGTGAATGGTTGTCTGTGTCTATATGTCAGCCCTGTGATGACCTGGCGACTTGTCCAGAGTGTACCCCGCCTTTCGCCCGTAGTCAGCTGGGATAGGCTCCAGCTTGCCTGTGACCCTGTAGAACAGGATAAAGCGGCTAGAGATAATGAGATGAGATGAGATACTTTCCCGGACTTCATACCACATTTTGATTATATGTATCAAGATAGGGTTGCTAGTTCTGTTGGAGATAGTTGTAGGTGTCCATTTGTAGACAAAGTCTGCAGGAACATTTTCTTTAAGAGCATACATTCCAATTGAAACCCAGGGTGGAACATTTTCCTTTTCAAAAAGGAAAGAAACAAGTCGCATTTGAGCAGCCAAGTAATGCTTTTCAAGATTAGGTAATCGAAGGCCCCCAAGTTTATAGTCCCATGTAAGTTTTTCTATTGAGACCCTTGGGGTCTTACCATTCCATATGAGTTGTCTAATATGTTTATTAAGGTTTTTAAAAAAAACTACGTGGCACTGGAGTCGGTAAGGACTGAAAGAGGCACTGTAACCTTGGTAAGATATTCATTTTAATGCAATTTATTTGACCAATCAAAGTAATAGGCAAACTTATCCATTTTTGTAAGTCCTCTATTATTGAACTAACTAGTGGCAAATAATTAAGTTTGTACATATTTTTAAGGTTATTATCCACCATTATCCCAAGGTATCTTATCCTATTTGGCGACCATTTAAACAGGCCCCTCTGCTGATATTCAGCATAATCAAAGTTGGAGAGGGGGAGAATTTCACTTTTTTTGTAGTTTACTTTATATCCTGAGACAGACCGATATGTATGTAAAACTGTTTGTAATGTAACAAGGGACTCAAATGGATTTTTGGGTTCGAGCCCAGTGGCCGGCGGGGGCCTTTCTGTGTGGAGTTTGCATGTTCTCCCCGTGTCTGCGTGGGTTTCCTCCGGGTGCTCCGGTTTCCCCCACAGTTCAAAGACATGCAGTTAGGTTAACGTGGGGCGGCCTTGGGCTGAAGTGCCCTTGAGCAAGGTACCTAACCCCTGACTGCTCCCCGGGCGCTCTAGTGTGGCTGCCCACTGCTCTGGGTTTGTGTGCATGTGTTCGCTGCTTCAGATGGGTTAAATGCAGAGGATGAATTTCACTGTGCTTGAAGTGTGCATGTGACAAATAAAGGTTTCTTCTTCTTTTTCTTCTTCTTAAAATTGTCATCTGCCACCATTAACTCCAGATACAGACTGACTCATTATAATTTTCTCCATTAAACCTATATTATGCCACAGAAATTACATAAATATAAACCTGAGATATCCAACTTGTCTTTTAGATGTGGTATAGAAGAGGGTTCATTCCTGCACTGCACTTGGTCTTGCACAAAACTTGATACATTCTGGCACAAATTTTCTAACATCATGACAACACTTTTAGGGATACATCTTTCACCAGATCCTCAAATCTATTTATTAGGAGATACAACAAATATTGATGCCCAGCTAAGAAAAGCCCAAAAGAAGTTTCTTGCATTGGCCCTGTGGGTTGCCAGGAAGTCATTACGTGGAACTCTGACTCCCAACTCCCTATAGCAAGATAGGTTTCGGAAATGAACAGTTGTATTCCACTTGATAAGATTACATACACACTTAGAAATGATTACAACACTTTCTGAGAGATTTGGAAGCCTTATTTGGCATATATGGACACTCTGCCAACTTCTGTAGTGGACAAGATATAGAAAGGTTATTAGAATTAACAAGCCTTTGATCATAAGTATATAAGTATTGTTTGTCTCGCCTCTCTTTTTAGTTAGAAAGGTTATTAGAATTAACAAGCCTTTGATCATAAGTATATAAGTATTGTTTGTCTCGCCTCTCTTTTTAGTTACCTCTCCAGTTGATGGGTGGGTTAGGGAAGGGGTTTGGAGTCATGTTTTTGTATGTTTCTGTATGTCTTGTTAATTTGGAAAATTGAAAATAAAATATTCTAAAAAAACAAGATAAATTTCTTTGGAAAGCAGAAATTAAAAGCTTTTTAATGATAGTATTCATGATAGAAAATATTCAAGAGTTAAAGCTAGATAGCTTTCAATTTCATAAAATCAGTGAAATTTAGTTCCCTCTGAAATTTGGTCGTTGTAAGATGTTTATTTTTGTAATATCTCACAAAATATCAGGCCATTCTGTGGCTGGGAAATTATTTAATTTGAGGGGATTCGCTAGCAAATAATGTACATGAAATCACTCACTTTGTGCAGTCTAGGAAACGGAGGAAGTCTGAGTGCGCATGCACCTGCTGCTTCTTTTGGGTTTTTCGGCAGCTGGCATCCAGTGTTGGATTACTGCCATCTACAGGTTTACCTTGACAGTACACTGACAGTTGCATCATTCTGTCACTAAACGAACAGCTAATCACATTCAGGTACTCGCTGACTGCTGATATTTTATAACCGTTTCCAGTTGAGAGTATGCTGTGCGCATTCTGGCTGCCGCTGCTCGCTGGAGCTTTTTATTTTTATTTTATTTTACCTTTTGTTTTACTTTTGTGTGTTTTTTGTAGTTTGATTGTTTTTTGGTTTTGTTTGAGTGTTTTGTCTGCCGGTTGTGGTGTAGCTCCAGACCCAGTTTTGGGCGTCGGTTCCCTCCAGGCCTTGGTTTGCCGTTGGTGATGCCCATGCGCCTCACTATGGACTACAGTGAGCTCGTTGCTCTTTTAAGATTGGGGTTGTCCAGCATTCTGTGCAACGGTGCTTTTTGTGCTTGCCACGGTGTTCCGAACGATGTTGCTCAGTGGCGTCATGGCGACTGTGCAGGTGGTTTGGGACATACCAGCGCTCTGCGTGGCGGTGCTTCTGTGCTCGCTTTGTGGATCCATGGCGCGGTGTTCTGAGCAATGTCCGGTGGCTGTACAGGCAGTGTGGGACTTATTTTCGTGCACCTTTTGGTGGGACTGTGGTAGCTACACCATTGGAATGACATCCTGATCTTCTTTTGGTGGACTTTTTTTCTTTTCTTTTTTCCTCCCTTAATTGTAAAGCGACCTTGGGTATGAGAAAGACACAATATAAATTCAACTGATTATTATTTATTATTATTTGGTCCTGCGTTTTTTTTTTTTCCTTCGCAACATAACGTCTTTTCTTCTCGCTTTCTGTTACTGGAGTCAGTCTTCCACGTTTCATTCGCATGCTCACGTCCTCCAGTTTTCTCTCCTGTTTCAAATTTGTATCCCACAATGCCTTGCGCGCACGGGGAAAGCCCACCACGTGATGCATGATGTAGTATCTTGAATTGGGTCATGGTGAAGCAGGAAAAAATAGCGGAGAATTTAGGGCTACATGGCCCTAAATTCATTAATTGTTCTATTAGGGGAAAAAAACCCTTATAAAATTGGAAATCTGATTTAAATTCAGTAGCTTTTGGTCCACTAAACAAAAATAATTGGGTGTCAGGGAAAATTATTTTTATGACCAACACTTGAAAAAATTGAAAGGCAGTCTACCTTTAAGCAATGACAGATTTGGAAACCTAGATGAACGTCTGCATGCACAATTTTCACAGCACGGCTGGCAAGTGTCTGATATGCCTAATATTAGCATACTTCTTTAACAGCACACTGAGTCAAGCTAACACACTGATAAATTTGTTTATATTGGTTGCTAAAAGCCTATTTTCCAATACAGTTTGTTGTTTTTGTCCTGCATGGAAACACTAGATTTATTTTGACATCTTCTTAGAAAGAAGCATTGCCACCTCACAGCTCCATAGCCCCATTTCAGTTCTGGCCTCAGGTTACTCTTTATGTAGTTTCTCTGCATGTTCTCCTCACATCTGTGTGAGATTCCTTGAGGTTCTCTAGTTTCCTCCCACATCATAAAACATGCCAGTAGGTGTAGTGATTATGCCAAACTTCCCTGCGTGTGAATGAATGATGTCCTGTGATGGACTGGTGTCCCATCCAGGTGTATTCCTGCCTTATGTCCAGTGTCCCCAGGATAGGCTAGAGACCTATCAAAAGCAAGACTCTTTGGCACCCTTTATTTAATTAATACATATTCATCCAGAGTCACTCATTTAAGAGACACATTTTATTTTGTTCTGGACAATTTTGCAGCAGATTTCTATATTATGTGGGAACGTGTATAATTATGAGATGTATATGATGAATAGTGTGTTGATGTTCTGTAAACACTGTAGTAACGTAGTGTTGATTTTTCTCCTGCAGTCCGGCAGCCTGATCCTTCCTTACCACATCCAGAAGGGGCAGAATCGAAAATATCCCAAGGGGAGGAACTGGGAAGACTTAAGAATTGCCCTGCCTCTCTAGAGGCAGCCTTACAGCGCTGGGGTGCCATTGCACCCAAAGCACCATGTCTGACCATCACACCTGCCGGTGCTAAACAACCTTACACACTCACATATGGTATGAACACAAACACTTGCACAAAGATTTGTCTAATTGTAAAGCGTTCTTGGGTTTCTTGAAAGGCGCTATATAAGTTGAACTTATTATTAAAGAGCCCTAATTAAACATTTTCATATGTCATTTAAACCAGCACATGTCAGGAGGAAGAATTTAGGGATGAGTTACCTGTATGATGAAACAAGTCTGCAATGATAAAAGCAGGCTGGATGTTAAGACCTTTTTTCACTCTTCAGGCTTCCTCTTGCTTTTTATGAGTTTGGCTTTGTAGTAAAAAATGGTCATTTTAATTTCACACTCATTCAAGTTTCCGTCTTACTGTTAATTTTTAAACTTGTGTTACATATTTGGATTTATTTTATTTATTTCTGTAGTCCATTATTATTTGTGATGCCTTATTCATGGTATTTATGTATTCAAAAGCAAGTGATCACATCCAATTTTCTAGTTTATTTTCCTGATACAAGTTTAAGAAAGAACATCAGCCCATCTTGATTTTAATCTGTTTTGGTACCTACAGTGTTTGATTCCATTATTAGATTATTAGGAGCTGAGTTTTACATTTCTGGCACGTATAGGGTAAGTCAAAATGTTCGAAGACAAATTGAAAAAAATCTTTATTTATGAAAATAAAAAAGCTGTTTCTCTACATATCCTCCATTTAAAGTGCCATTCCACCATTGGATGTATTCTTTGGCATAAAATACAATATATTTTATGACAACATGACTAGACAGAGAAATCTTTTAGCTTCAAAATGATGTATCAAACATAATTTTTTGACAACGACAAGTATATTAATTTTGCGACCAAAGTCACCTACCCTTTTAATTTCCGCGCGGTAGTGAAACGTGATGTCATCAGCAGGTTCCCCTTCTTGTGTACCACGTGTCGGTCTATTTTTAGACCAGGAAACCAGAGTGAGAGAGTCATTTCTCCTCGTATATGGGGGCCAAAAAAATTGCGAAAAATTTTGAGTTAATCTTTCAGTTAGCTAGATTTATTGGTATTAGCTAGATTTATTGGTATTATTTTTATCGCGTTCTATCCGCCATTGCTGATATGTGCCACGTCACACGTCACGTGGTACACAAGAAGGGGAACCTGCCAATGACATCACGCGCGGAAATTAAAAGGGTAGGTGACTTTGGTCGCAAAATTAATATACTTGTCGTTGTCAAAAAATTATGTTTGATATATCATTTTGAAGCTAAAAGATTTCTCTATCTAGTGATACCATTTATATATGTTGTCAAAATATATTGTATTTTATGCCAAAGAATACATCCAGTGGTGGAATGGCACTTTAAGTCTAAACACTTCTGCAAGTGATGTTTCCATCGGAGAATTCCTTCTTTGTATTCCTTTTTTTGAATTCTTTTGAAATTATATCATCTGACTTAGAACTTTTTGACTTACCCTCGTATATGCACACACGCACACACACACAGGGTGTTTTAAAAAATTTGATATCATTTCACAATCTAATAACTTTGCTAATTCTCGTTCAATTGACCTCAAATTTTAACAGCATGTGTGGAAACAGGTCAAAATTTTGTTTTTTGTTTTTATCTTTTTAGGCATAGAAATGCCATTCACTGGAAAAGAAAAGGCGTTTTCTGTGTTAAAGTATGCTCAAACACAGCTGAACAAGACTGTGCAGCGTGCATTTATGAGAGAATTCTCTAAAAATGCACCAACTGCAATGCAGATTTGGACATGGAACAAAAAGTTCAAAGAGGAAGGCTGTCTGTGTCTCAGGCGGCGCGCGTATTGAAAATTTGTGAAATTGTTCATGGAATCCACATACCTTTTTGAATTTCTCATTCAGATTTTGAGGAATAAATCTTATTGCTCAACATTAAGCCTGTTCAGTTTCATTTGCCTAGACTATGTAGTTTCTGGGTATTTATATTGAAAAATTTTTTGAAACACCGTGTCTGTGTGTGTGTGTGTGTGTGTGTGTGTGTGTGTGTGTGTGTGTGTGTGTGTGTAAATTTAATTTATTTATTTATTTATTGTGTGTGAGATACTCATGGGTTTGTGAGGAAAATGAGGAAACAGGAGGCAGGCTTGGGACAACTGAAAGACTTCTTTATTGCCCTTTCCCTTTGTATTTTATGAGCACTTTCCTATGTTGTCTGTTTCTGTGTGAGATAGAATTACACAGAAAATGGACAGCTCAGATCTCCACATACTCGCTCGCTCACTCGCTCGCTGTCAAATTTGAGAGCTACCAGAATCCGCCACTGGCGACCACGCCCCCTCTCAGGCAAACTGAACCACATCTCCTGTTTGCTAACTACACTCAGTTGTTGCTCATTAACCTACTTAGCTTCCAGTATGAATGTCGGTCAGTTTATAACTTGGATTGATATTTAAGTTATTCCATGAAATCGAGTCATACATGAGCTGATAGCTAAAGAGGTGCGTAGTGCCAAATCGGCTATAAGCCATGTACAATGAGATTGAGTGTGTCACTTCATACATACGCTGCCATGGCCTTCTGTTCTGGCAATGGAGTCCTAACCGATGAGTGAGCCAGCTCTAAACTCTTCTCTGCCTTGAGACAACAAACAAAAAAATCTCATTGGATAACTATTTTAATGTTTTCAGGACAGTCACCCTTTCATTTCTGAAGCAAATTTGATAGAAAATGAGACCAAATTAGAAGAGAATATTTAAAATGAAATTATGAAAGAATGAAAGCAATTAAATGTAACATTTGAAGTGCTGATATGTTTAGGCCTTCTCTGAAGGCCTAGAAGGCTCTGATGGTTCCCCTCTGTTCACAAGAGAAAAACGTACCAACAGACATTAAAAAAAACCTGGAAAAGAGTCTTTGACTCATTGAGTGTCATGCTAGCTGAATGGAATATATCTATAGATGAAAGTCTTCCAGATTTACCTGGAAATCCGGATATTTGACAAAACTCTTGAAAATCTCCGGTTTCCCGAATGGAGACATTTTTCGGATTTTTTGCATTCCTAGACGCGGCGTAATACTTTGCATCGTCCTTGCATGGGCGCAGTCCTTAAATAGCTCAAACATAGTTCATTGATTAAAGACAGACGTTCTTTGTTAACGGCGCGCGTGCCGGAGCTCGTTTAGCGCGCCCGCCTTCAGGTGCATGAGCTAAGGCGCGCAGGACTGACACTGTTCTGCGCAAGCGCAACACAATCGCACTAGAAAGCATGTTCAAGCTGCCAGTGTAGCTGCAGTCTTTTTATTGCGAATTACAAGTATTTCCTCTTGTGTTAATAATTTGCCATGTCAAAACAAGCAAAACTTTCCTCCTTCTTTCGACATGAAGAGAGGTAAGCAATTTACGATGTATTTTTTTCCATCAAAGTTGCATTTTGTGGCTTCGAAGCTAAGTTTTAGTGCTGTTTCTAGAACACAACATCAAGAAAACGTGGAAGAAACAGCAATAATGGAAGAGCCGGTTTCTAAGCTACCTAAAACTACCAATGGTAATTTATTTTTTGTTACATAATGCACTCGGGCTGCCAGTCAGTGTGTGACGCGCACACACACCCTGAAAAATCCTAGCTACGCCCCTGATTTACATGAGAAATTTGGTATTCATTGGTGTGTTTTAAATTTACGGACAATACGAACTAATGTAAACAATTGGCTTCAACTCGCATAAATATAAATTGGAAATTTTTAGTTCACTTTAGCTTTTGCAAGCGCACAACTCTACTAAAAGATTGATAAACGAGGCTCAATGTCCCCAACATTGAGACCTGAAAGCTTTAGAAACTCTAACAGACCTTTACTTTTTAACAGTACTGTTTTGGGATTTTGCTGAGTTTACCGTCAACTGTCTGATTTTTTCAAAGTAGTGAACTGTGTAGCCAGGAAAATCACCGCGTTTTCTAAATGCACTCCTGAAAGTTACTCATTAACTAGGGGAATTAAATTAGATATTTTTGACATGTTAATCATTAATGTACATGAAAGAAAAAGGCTTAAAAGTTATAACTTGTTTTAGTGAAAATAAGTACTAAAATGCACTAGAATGCAGGGTTTTGTGTGTTATTAAAATATTTTCGGGGGATGTTGGCCCCCATATCTTAGTTTGACTTTCAAAAGTTCAGGATTTTTTTCTTTGCTCCACTTTCATCTCTATATATCTGATATACCACTCAACGCCAGCTAATCTTGTTCAAATATGTCACTCAGATCCACGATGTATTTCATATGAAAAATGTGAGTTTTTCAAAACTACATATCTTCAAGCCAACATGTGATTTTATTATATAGGCACATTCACAAACAAAGTATACAAATTTATCAAAACAATTCATCGATATCCTCATGAGTGACATACAGTACAGTTTAGAGAAATATGTCCCAGTTTTGGTTTTCCATGTCCCAGCTGGAGCTTGTATGAAAAATACGAGTGGCATATTTCCCAGTAAAACACTCATGTCCATATGATATAATCGGATATAAGAACAAGATGAAGAAGTCAGCTGCAACATAGTCGGTGCACTTATTCAGACTGCCATAAAGAGGGGACTAATACTGTGTGGACTGGATGTAAAAACCAAAGGAGTGGAAAAACTCGCATTGCTGAGACTTAGTTGCTCTCTAGCCTTCTTTACAAGCCCATGTCTGTCGCAGTTTGCCAGTTGCAAAACCAATCAAATAAAAACATGACATGAGACAGTCGGACAGCGAAGAACCAGTATACATGTGCTGATTTTGTCTCCTCGTGGTGGTGTTGGTGTATTTTTGTAGAGGTTGCACAATCATGACATTATGATTTTAAATAAAGTGCACACCATTATATAGTTTGTGATTTCAATAGGGTTCACGCAAAAGAATGACGAAGCGTAAAACATCTTCAGCAGGGTCCATGAGCTTGTGTTTGTGCCTCTAATGCACCCACGCTGCCGCCGGTGGAGATTGAAATGCTTGTTAAAATAGAATTTAATTGTCTTCATGCAACTTCAGGTGACACTGGACTCAACATGTTGCGTGTGAATTGTCCTTTAGGCTACATGTTTCCCTCAGACGTACTGAGTCCTGCTTTTCTGTGGCTGAATATCAAATACCATTCCATGGGTTCATCAAGCACTATATTTGTTTTACAAGACACTTCGTAGTGTGTGTATATATAGTGTGAGGGAATCTAGTAAAAGACGACGAAGGTTTATGTGGCAGATGTTTATAATGGTTTTCTCTGAGAAATCTAAAAGCAAGTTAAATTTTATTGTGGGTAAATGAATTTAAAAAAAAAACACCACGTGAAATGGGAAAGGTGATTTTTCAACCCTATGCTGTTATGTAATAAGAACATAGTGCTAATGTCTATTCTGTCTGTAGCAGTACTAAACTATAGGCTCAGCAACATATAACAATTAAGCTTTAAATATTAAGTCCTAATTTAATTATGAAATGATCTCCAGTGAGCAAGCTCAGAGGAGAACCAGGATACATATTGAAGAATCAGTAGTTTTTCCAGTCTCTATTTTACATTCCCACTTCTCCTTTTAGACTTTTTACATTTCTTTACAAATTTGTCGCGTAAGTTACTGCCCCCGTCCTTGCATATACTGTAGTACAGTAACTGCTGCCTGTCCAGTACGATTTTATATATATATATATATATATATATATATATATATATATATATATATATATATATATAAATTTTTTTTTTTTTTTGGGGGGGGGTAGTGTTACTCACTCCTACCAACTCCATCTTGCTGTGAAAGTAGTTACTTGATGAATGTAGTATCTAGTACCAGTCAAAGGTTTGGACATACCTTCTAATTTAGTGTTTTTTCTTTACTTTATTACTTGAAGTACACTACTTGAAAGACACTATTCATCATTACTTTAAGACACTTCATATCTTAAACTAATGATGGATGATGTTTCTCTTTTACTTAGTCGAGCAGTTCTTGACATCAAATCAGTGTTGTAGCCGAGTCACTAAACCTTGAGTCCCCAGTGTTCAAGTCCAAGTCATTAAAGAAAATTTCGAGTCCGAGAACAAGACTCCAACTGCACCATTTGATGGTGGCTGTTGTTGCCTTTATGTGAAACCGTCTCTGCTACTGTATGGGACTAAGGCCCTGTCCACAGGCAACGGATTCAGGTGAATCCGATAAAATTGTTTATCGTTTCGGCCTGGCGTCCACACGGCACTGGCGTTTTGGGTGCCCCAAAATGAAATCTTTTGAGAACGGGTTCCAGAGTGGAAAGATCTGGCAACGGCGCCGTTGCGAAGTCGTCTGGATGAGTAGAATGGATTTGTTTACAATGACGTCACAACCACATGTGCTTCACGCCGGGTAGAAGTGTAACGAACTCGATGCGAGTTGTCAACAAATCCTATAACTTGGTTCATGAAACGCGCTTACAAAATATTTTCACTGTGAATATTTATTGTGTAATGGTGCAAAGTGAGAGAGAGAGAGAGAGAGAGAGAGAATAGCTCTTAGGGCAGAGTCAATCCCGCCAGCAAAAATAGGGAAAAAAGGAGCGATCTTACCTCTTCAGATGTTGGTTTAAGTCCTACAATACATTCCTCAAAAAGGGCGTAGAAGAACAAATTAATCCATCAACGTGTAGCATTCAATTTATTCCGGACCATTAAAGACGCCGCCTTCCGTGTAGAATCATACGTCATCCTCGCCACCATATTGGATGGGTCAAAGCGAGAATAAAGATGCCTCATTCATGTGCTGCGTTTAACTGTACCAACAGGTTTGCCGTCCAAACGAGATCACATGGGATTACCTTTCACAGGTGAGACTGGAAAAATACTTTTCATTGTATTTGGTCATTATAATGTAATTTTACGAACAGATTTTTCTGACTTTGTGGCTAATATGAAGTCTCGCGCATAATAGTTTATGCGCATGCGTCCTTACTACTTCTATTGTTCTGGTGTCTCTGAAGGGACCGTCTTACAGCGCCCCTAGAGGTGTGGCATGTATATTGCATCATTTTCAGCAAGCGTTGCGTTGCCATATGTACCTGATATTTTACTGATCCGTTGCCCATTTGGACGCGATATTTTTTTTAATAACATCTCGTTGCCGTTGTCGTGTGGATGTAGCCTTACTTTGCTGCTTGATGGCCCCATTTTAGTTAATAGGCTACAGATAAAAAGCTTGTTCATCACTCAGCAAGCCCCGCTATCAACAGGGCAAATAACACGAGAGAGAGTTAACACTAGCTAGTTCATCGGTCAGCAAGCAAGCCCGGCTATCAACAGGGCAATGAAGATAGTGTTTCACTGACTTCTCTGGGTGGAGTCTTGCCAAATGATGATTGAAGTTCGAGGTTGTCCCTGTTGTCTCCTCGATAGTTCTTCTACATGGAACACATATTTATCCAAAATGGCGCCGTCCTAGTGGCAGCCTGTCGTAGCAGCTCCGGGTATTTTATGTTAGTTTTTTGTATTTTTATTGAGTATTTTTGTTTTTTAGTGCTATTTTTGTTATTCCATTGATCACAACGTACGGCGAGATGCTTTTCAAGTGGATAGGACATTTTTTAATCATTTTATTTGTATTGGCAAACAAAGTGGACGAACTGGAAGCACTCGTAAGGACACAGAGGGAGTACAGGGAGTCCAGCACCATGTGCTTTATGGAAACATGGTTGCACGAGCAGATACTGGACCCTAACATCACCATTCCCGGCTTCCAGACGGTTCGAGCAGATAGAGACACCACTGCGACCGGTAAGAAGAAAGGAGGGAGTCTCGCCGTGTTCATGAACAACAGGTGGTGTCACCCCGAGCACACCTCTGTTAAAGAGCGGGTTTGTAGCCTGGACATCGAGCTCGTCGCTGTCGGACTTCGTCCATATTATTTGCCGAGGGAGTTTACCAGTGTCCTCGCCATTAATGTTTACATTCCACTATCGGGAAACGCGGAGCCAGCGTGTGACGTCATCCACACTGTGACTGCCGAACTACAAACAAAACATCTCGGGGAAGTCATTATTATTACAGGGGACTTTAACCATGCTTCCCTCTCATCCACACTCCCGACTTTCTACCAGTTTGTTACATGCACCACCCGTGAAAATAAGACTTGGTATGCAAATCTTAAGGATGCATACAGCTCCATTGCCCTGCCACCACTGGGTAGGTCAGACCACAACCTAGTCCTGCTCTCTCCATTATACAAGCCTGTGGTTTAGCAGCACCCGGTCATGGTGAGGACAGTGAGGAAATGGTCTCTTGAGGCCATGGAAACACTGCAGGGAGCACTGGAGGCCACAGACTGGGAGGCTCTGTATAAGCCACACGGTGAGGACATTGATGGCCTTACTGACTGTGTCTCGGAGTACATTGGGTTCTGCATTGACAACATCATCCCCACTAAAGAGGTCCGCTGCTACCCAAACAACAAACCATGGGTAACCAGCGACCTGAAGGCCCTACTCAATGAGAAGAAGAGGGCCTTCAGATCAGGGGACCGAGCAGAACTCCAACGGGTACAAAGAGAGCTTAAACACAGCATCAGGGAGAGCAAGGACAACTATAGAAGGAAACTGGAACACAAACTGGAGGAAAATAACATCAGGGACGTCTGGAGTGGGATGAGAGAGATCACTGGTTTCCAGAGGAGAGGTGGGGGTGTGGCTGAGGGGAACGAACAACGTGCGAACGAGCTGAACATGTTTTTCAATAGGTTCAACTCCAACCCCCCCTCCCCCAGCCACCCCCCTACTGATCCTCCAAGTAACAACTCCCCACTTCCTCCCACCACCTCTTGTCACACACCACTCCAGCCACCTCTACCTCCTTCTCCCTCACGGACACTCACTAAGAACCTTTTCACACTCCACGCCCCTAGGATATTTCCAAAGCCCCCCCAGTCCCCCACCACCTCCTGCAGCAGACACCTTTCTGCATTACCCTAGTCACCTCCAACCTCCAGTCCGCTGCTGACTCTCACCTCAGATCCTACAATACCCCCGACTCCCCAGCCTGGACTACACATCACATCCAGTCAGGTGAGGAGAGAGCTGGAGAGGCTCAAACAAAGGAAAGCTGCGGGACTGGACCGCATCAGCCCTCACGTGTTGAAGGCATGTTCCAGCCAGCTCTGTGGAGTTCTCCAGCACCTCTTCAACCTGAGCTTGCACCTTCAGAGAGTGCCAGTATTATGGAAAACATCCTGCCTGGTCCCAGTGCCCAAAAAAGGACGTCTTGCTGCACTGGAGGATTATATGCCGGTGGCACTGACTTCTCACATCATGAAGGTAATGGAGAGACTGGTCCTGGCACACCTTAGACCGCTGGTGTGCCTATCACAAGACCCCTTGCAGTTTGCATATCAGCCCCGTGTCGGGGTTGATGACGCAATCATCTGTTTGTTGCAGAAGGTCTATTCTTCCTTGGACAAACCCGACACTGTAGTCTGCATCATGTTCTTCGACTTCTCCAGCGCCTTCAATACCATCCAGCCCAGATTACTGAAGGCTAAATTGGAGGACATGTGGGTGGGTGCTCCCCTCGTCACTTGGATTGATGACTATCTGACGGGCAGACCGCAGTTTGTGAGATTAAAGAGCTTTGTGTCTGGTCGTCTGATAAGTAACATTGGGGCCCCTCAGGGAACTGTGCTGTCCCCCTTCCTCTTCACCACATACACTTCAGACTTCAAGTACTGCACTGAGTCGTGTCATCTGCAGAAATTCTCTGATGACACGGCGATTGTGGGGTGTATTGAGGGTGGGGGGGGAGGCTGAGTACAAGGACCTGGTCGACCGCTTCGTGAAGTGGTGTGGGGAGAACCACCTGCAGCTGAACGTGAAGAAGACGAGGGAGATGGTGGTGGACTTCAGGAGGAATAAGCCCCTGCTGTCTTCAGTCAGCATCAGTGGGACGGATGTGGATATGGTGGCCTCATACAAATATCTGGGCATTACACTGGACAACAAATTGGACTGGTCCACCAACACAGAGGCCATCTATAAGAAGGGCCTGAGCCAGCTTTATTTCCTGAGGAGGCTCAGGTCCTTTCATGTCTGCAATAAGATGCTGCAGATGTTTTATCAGTCTGTTGTGGCAAGCACCATCTTCTTTGCTGTGGTGTCCTGGGGTGCGGGCATCAAGACAAAGGACGCCAACAGACTGAACAAACTGAACAGGAAGGCAGAGTGTGTTGTTGGCTCTAAACTGGTCACCTTGGAGGAGGTGGTGGAGGGCAGGATTCTGACAAAACTGTTGGTAATCATGGACAATCCCTCTCACCCCCTCCACAAAACACTGGACAAGCTAAAGAGCAGCTTCAGCAACAGACTCATTCAACCTTGCTGCTCTAAGGAACGATACAGGTAGAGGTCTGCGCGGGACAGAATTTTCAGTCCCGCTCCTGCCTGCTCCCGCATTGTACAGTCCCGCTCCCGCAAAGAATTATGATTTTCAGTCCCGCTCCCGCCCGCGCCTGCCATATTTTGTCCCGCTCCCGCCCGCAAATCCCGCATGATGCAGATGTTCGCGTTATTTCTCATGAAAGTTCTTGTCATTGGCTTGGGGAATTAAACATGCTGAGCTTAGCTGAGCTCTCCACTGACTGATCCTTCACCTAGCGCACGTAGTGAGGGTGCGCGTTGCCAGGCGGCATGCGCAGCTGAGGCTTTACAGAGATATCCAACACACCTACCAAAATCTACAGTGGATATTAAGAATATTGTACATTGCACATAGCTTATATGTCACTCCTCACATTTACATTCTAGGAAATACAAGTAGGCCTATAAGAAATTAATATAATTTAAAGACACAGCGTGATGGTGCCCCGCCCCCTACTTTGAGTGGATTTGAGCATAAATACAGTTAGGTCCATATATATATTTGGACACTGACACAAATTTTTTTTTTTTACCTGTTTACTGAAACATATTCAAGTTATAGTTATATAATGGACATTGACATAAAGTCCAGACTTTCAGCTTTCATTTGAGGGTATCCACATTAAAATTGGATGAAGGGTTTAGGAGTTTCAGCTCCTTAACATGTGCCACCCTCTTTTTAAAGGGACCAAAAGTAATTGGACAATTGACTCAAAGGCTATTTCATGGGCAGGTGTGGGCAATTCCTTCGTTATGTCATTCTCAATTAAGCAGATAAAAGGCCTGGAGTTGATTTGAGGTGTGGTGCTTGCATTTGGAAGATTTTGCTGTGAAGAAAACATGCGGTCAAAGGAGCTCTCCATGTAGGCGAAACAAGCCATCCTTAAGCTGCGAAAACAGAAAAAAACCATCCGAGAAATTGCTACAATATTAGGAGTGGCAAAATCTACAGTTTGGTACATCCTGAGAAAGAAAGAAAGCACTGGTGAACAATGCAAAAAGACCTGGACACTCACAGAAGACAACAGTAGTGGATGATCGCAGAATAATTTCCATGGTGAAGAGAAACCCCTTCACAACAGCCAACCAAGTGAACAACACTCTCCAGGAGGTAGGCGTATCAATATCCAAGTCTACCATAAATAGAAGACCGCATGAAAGTAAACAGAGGGTTCACTGCACGGTGCAAGCCACTCATAAGCCTCAAGAATAAAAAGGCTAGATTGGACTTTGCTAAAAAGCATCTAAAAAAGCCAGCACAATTCTGGAAGAACATTCTTTGGACAGATGAAACCAAGATCAACCTCTACCAGAATGATGGAAAGAAAAAAGTATGGTGAAGGCGTGGTACAGCTCATGATCCAAAGCATACCACATCATCTGTAAAACACGGCGGAGGCAGTGTGATGGCTTGGGCATGCATGGCTGCCAGTGGCACTGGGTCACTAGTGTTTATTGATGATGTGACACAGGACAGAAGCAGCCGGACGAATTCTGAAGTATTCAGAGACGTACTGTGTGCTCAAATCCAGCCAAACTGATTGGTCGGCGTTTCATAATACAGATGGACAATGACCCAAAACATAAAGTCAAAGCAACCCAGGAGTTTATTAAAGCAAAGAAGTGGAATATTCTTGAATGGCCAAGTCAGTCACCTGATCTCAACCCAATTGAGCATGCATTTCACTTGTTAAAGACTAAACTTCAGACAGAAAGGCCCACAAACAAACAGCAACTGAAAACCGCTGCAGTAAAGGCTTGGCAGAGCATTAAAAAGGAGGAAACACAGCGTCTGGTGATGTCCATGAGTTCAAGACTTCAGGCAGTCATTGCCAACAAAGGGTTTTCAACCAAGTATTAGAAATGAACATCTCATCTCATCTCATTATCTCTAGCCGCTTTATCCTTCTACAGGGTCGCAGGCAAGCTGGAGCCTATCCCAGCTGACTACGGGCGAAAGGCGGGGTACACCCTGGACAAGTCGCCAGGTCATCACAGGGCTGACACATAGACACAGACAACCATTCACACTCACACCTACGGTCAATTTAGAGTCACCAGTTAACCTAACCTGCATGTCTTTGGACTGTGGGGGAAACCGGAGCACCCGGAGGAAACCCACGCAGACACGGGGAGAACATGCAAACTCCACACAGAAAGGCCCTCGCCGGCCATGGGGCTCGAACCCAGGACCTTCTTGCTGTGAGGCGACAGCGCTAACCACTACACCACCGTGCCGCCCAGAAATGAACATTTTATTTACAATTATTTAATTTGTCCAATTACTTTTGAGCCCCTGAAATGAAGGGATTGTGTTTAAAAAATGCTTTAGTTCCTCACATTTTTATGCAATCATTTTGTTCAACCCACTGAATTAAAGCTGAAAGTCTGAACTTCAACTGCATCTGAATTGTTTTGTTCACAGTTCATTGTGGTAATGTACAGAACCAAAATTAGAAAAATGTTGCCTCTGTCCAAATATTTATGGACCTAACTGTATCTACAGCTCACGTTCAGGGGTGCGTTTCCCAAACAACCAACCAAGTTAGCATTAAACCAGTATGGTACAATGCAAATTTGAACTAACTAACATCCAAAAAACGACTGTTTCCCAAAGCTGTAGTACCAACTTGGTCTGAACCAAGTTGATTTGAACTGCATTTGAATTGTAATTGTTGTCCTTTTAAGACAGTGCATACATCTCATCTCATTATCTCTAGCCGCTTTATCCTTCTACAGGGTCGCAGGCAAGCTGGAGCCTATCCCAGCTGACTATGGGCGAAAGGCGGGGTACACCCTGGACAGGTCGCCAGGTCATCACAGGGCTGACACATAGACACAGACAACCATTCACACTCACATTCACACCTACGGTCAATTTAGAGTCACCAGTTAACCTAACCTGCATGTCTTTGGACTGTGGGGGAAACCGGAGCACCCAGAGGAAACCCACGCGGACATGGGGAGAACATGCAAACTCCACACAGAAAGGCCCTCGCCGGCCCTGGGGCTCGAACCCAGGACCTTCTTGCTGTGAGGCGACAGCGCTAACCACTGCACCACCGTGCCGCCCCACAGTACATACAGTACATGGCTATTCAGGCCTGATGTACCCGATTTATGGCCGTTGTATGTCAGAACCTTTTGGCACTTATCACAACAAGCAAAGGGCAGCTGATTTCCCTCTGCGTCGTACACGAGTGAGAATGACTTCCAAATGTCTGATTTCAGGACTCTTGACTTTTTAACGGTAAATGTACCTCTTTTTAAAGTAGCACTTACTTCTAAAGCACTGTGAGCTTCACTAGAGGAGCTCTGCTCTTCTGCCATAATCGGAGATCTCAAACACGGAAGAGCGGAAAGGAATTGGAAACGTACGCAAGATTAGACCACATCCGCAAATTTAGGCATCTTAAAATGTTTTTATTAATGCCAAATAAAATATCCAGCACAAATTATATATGATAGACACAAATTAATAATTTATAAATGTTATTTTAAACACGTTTTTAGTTAGCGGGACTGCAGCTTATCACCTCTCCTGCCCGCTCCCACATTGTGCACTCCCCCTCCCGCCCACGCCCGCAACGAGCTTTCAAAATTTGTCCCGCGCCGCACTACTTTGCGTCGGGTCCCGCGGGACTCCCACGGGACTCCCGCGGGAGTGCAGGGCTCTAGATACAGGAAATCATTCCTACCCACGGCAATCAGACTTTACAACTCATCTGTTAGAGCCATGATCACACATCTGGACTAATTCTACCTGTCACCCTCTGCATCACATATAACATAGTATAACGAATACTTAGTGTTTACTATGGGGCATGTGACGTGGGAATATTATCCGTATTGATATTGTATATCATATTTTTGCAATATTAACATCCTATTGTACATTCTATGTACATATTCATAGTATATTATTTAAGGTATGTGTATATCTTGTTTATTTCTTTTTTTTTTTTCTTGACCCCAGTACGTTATTTTATTTTATTTTTTATTGTGTTCAAATTTACCAGACTGCTATGACAATTTAATTTCCCTTTGGGGATGAATAAAGTAATCTATCTATCGATCTATCTATCACATAGCAGTGCATTTTTTCCCACTGCACGAGAAGTCTGTATAAGCAAAGCAGTCAATCCTAGGGGCTTCTCTCCAGGCATTTTAGTGCCATTAATGTTAGTTTGTTCCTGAACATGACATATGAATAGATTAATGTGCATTCTCTTGCATATAATTAGTATACAAATTAATGTAGATATAAATATCTTATGTCAAATTATTATGGCATGTTCCAAAAAAATAAAGAGAAAATCCAAGTCCTCGTCTCCAATTTACGAGTCCGAATGCAATTATTGCACAAGTCTGAGTCATCAGTGCTCAAGTCCAAATCAAGTCACGAGTCCTTAAAATTAGGGCACGAGTCAGACTACAAGTCTGCATCATATGGATTACTTCAGTTGTGGAGTAGGGCTGTTTACTGTATTTTTATTATGATTTACTCTTTACTGTTTGATCTCGAACACATTAAGAAGGCAAGAAATTGCACTAATTAACTTTTGATGAGACACATATGTTAATTGAAAAGCATTCCAAGTGACTACCTCATGAAGCTGGTTAAGATAATGCCAATAGTGTGTAAAACATCATCAAAATAAGTGGTGGCGACTTTGAAGAATCTGAAATATATGAAGCATTTTGGGGGTTTTATCCCCCGCTGGCCAAAGGGCCTGAAGGGGATTATGTCGTGGTGATGTCTATCCGTCCGTCTGTCCGTCCGTCCATCCGTCTCGGGAAGGGTACTCACCTTCTGAAATCAACTCCTCTCACAATTTTGGAGGAATTTCACGAAACTTCACAGGACTCTTTGTTGTATATCGGTAGTATGCATATTGCAGTTTCATTCAATTCAGTCGCATTTTACCAGAGTTACGACCCTTGATTACCAAACTTGTACTTTCACAATTTCGTGAGGGTGTGCTTGTCTTCTGCTTGAACTCCTCTCACAATTAGTGGAGGAATTTCACGAAACTTAGCAAAAGGCTTTGTAATATGTTGGTAATATGCATATTGCAATTTAGTTCAATTCGGTCAACTTTTTTCAGAGTTATGGCCCTTGATTACCAAACTTGTACTTTGACAATTTCATGAGGGTGTATTAAGCACTTACAGTATAGATATAGTTGCCAGCGGGGGATATTGTGCTCTGAGCACTCTTTTTTTCCTTTTTTTTTAACCATATAATTTCATATATGTTCCATATGTTATTTCATACTTTTGATGTTCTCAGTATTGTTCTACAATGTAGAAAATAGTCAAAATACAGAAAAGTCTATGAATGGAGGAGGAGTGTACAAACTTTTGATTGGTGCTGTATGTGTAGGTAAGCTGTGGTCCAGGAGTATGAAGGTGGCCTATTACATCTTGCACAAACTTGGAACCAAGCAAGAACCCATCGTCCGGCCAGGAGACAGAGTAAGTCTAACCTTAAATCACTTACTCAGATACAGAATGATGAGCAAACACTGAACAACACGACCATTATTATTAGCCTCGGAAAAGCTGAATGTTGCTTAAAAGGTAAAAATGGATGATTTAAATTCTCTTTCCTTTAATTCTCTTTCTTTACTTGTGTGCGTGTGTGTGCATTTTAGGTGGCATTAGTGTACCCCAATAATGACCCTGTGGCATTTTTGGTGGCGTTTTATGGCTGTCTGTTGGCTGAAGTTGTCCCGGTACCCATTGAAGTGCCACTTAGCAAAAAGGTAACACCCACTTTGAAAGCCTCTAAAAACAATTTTAAAAAATCAAGATGCTATATAAACCAGGTTGTCGTAATTGTTTTAAAAATAAGCTGTTTCTGTTAGCTGTACATGACTTTCACACTCTTTATTTATAACACACACACCCCAATTATTTTTTGGCTCATTTCCTCCCCAAGGATGCTGGGAGTCAGCAGATTGGTTTCCTCCTGGGCAGCTGTGGGGTTGCTGTGGCTCTGACCAGCGATGCGTGCCACAAAGGTCTTCCCAAGAGCCTCAGTGGTGACATTGTGCAATTCAAAGGTGAGTGACTTCACCAGTGTGGTTCAGACCTCATAATATTATCTCTCACTTAAAGTGCTTTATTTATTCATGAACAGAGCACACTTTGTGTTTCCTATTTGTTGTTGTTTTTCACTCTCATGCTATAGCCATACAGACCTGCACTTTTCCATCATTAGAATGCTCAGCAAGTTTTCACCAGTTTGAACTTGTGCTTATGGTGCATGTTGGCATTCTCCCCCCTCCCCCCTCCCAGGCTGGCCGAAGTTGTTGTGGGTTGTGACGGAGTCAAAGCATTTATCGAAACCTCCCCGAGAGTGGTATCCTCTGATTAAAGATGCTAACAACGACACTGCATATATCGAGGTTTTGATTGGTTTTTAATTTTCATGTTTTAAAACCTCTTATAAAAACATTTTATAAGTTTTAAATATGATCAGTTCTGATTGGTTGATGTTTTTTTTTCATCAGTATAAGACTTGTAAAGATGGAAGTGTTCTGGGAGTGACTGTGACAAGAATGGCCATGCTGACACACTGCCAAACACTCACACATACTTGTGGATACAATGAGGGTAATGTGTATATACACACGTGTGCACACACACAGCTACTCACACTCCATTCTGCACAGTAAGAGAAATGCACACTTCATACATTCTTTGTTTATGAAAACATATTTGTATGATGCATGAAGAAAAAAACATTTATGGTGTGTGTGTGTGTGTGTGTGTGTGTGTGTTTCAGCTGAGACTCTTGTGAATGTGTTGGATTTCAAGAAGGACGTAGGACTGTGGCATGGCGTTTTAACGGTGATGGATTTAACTGTGGAGTAAAATAATCATATTGTCATTTTTATTTTTCCTTTTTGAGAATCTAACTTGCTGTTCATGTTCCAGAGTGTTCTCAACATGCTCCACACTGTGAGTGTTCCGTATGCTCTCATGAAGGTGAATCCGTTGTCCTGGGTCCAGAAAGTCTGTCAGTATAAAGGTACAAAATGCATCTACCTTTTTTCCCCTGAAAATGATGGGCTATATTTTATACTTTGTAACATCAGTAGTAATGTTTAATGTTCTCGGCTTTATTCAGAATTAAACTCTTGAGGAATTTCAGTCCTGATATTTTATTGTCATTGCTGTTTTCTTCCTCTTTTTACCATATTTTGTGTGTGTGTGTGTGTGTGTGTGTGTGTGTGTGTGTGTGTAGCTAAAGTGGTGTGTGTGAAGAGTAGGGATCTTCATTGGGCTCTGATAGCACACAGAGATCAGAGTGACATCAACCTGAGCTCTCTCCGTATGCTGCTGGTTGCTGACGGAGCAAATCCATGTGAGTGTGTGTGTGTGTGTGTGTTAGGGAGGACTGACAATTCAGAATTATCTCCTCCTGTAACATTCACACCCTTAAATTCATTGATCCATGACCTCCATCCTCATACCCTTTTCACATTTCCGTTTTTTGGTCTTTTCCTCAGGGTCAATCTCATCATGTGATGCATTCCTGAACGTGTTCCAGAGTTTAGGGTTGAGGTCAGAGGTTATCTGTCCATGTGCCAGCTCACCAGAGGCTCTTACTGTAGCTGTAAGGAGGTAAAACCACTTTCTCCAACATACTATTATCACTCTGAGAAGACGTGTGTGTTATGTTTATACTGCAGGCTGTGGGAAAACAGCTCATCAATAGTGCTATGTGTCGTGTGTTTGACCTGCAGGCCATGTGACGGCAGCTCGAAGCCTGTAGGCCGAGGCGTCCTCAGTATGATGGGACTGAGTCACGGCGTCATCCGGGTCGACACAGGAGAGAAGCTGTCTGTCCTCACACTGCAGGATGTTGGCACTCCCATGCCAGGAGGTAGGCAATGTGTGGATAAGAGATAACAATATGAAGCACTGTTTTTGGTGAAATCTGTATTGGGGCTTTTGTATGCCTTTTTTTTTTTTTAACAGATATCTTGTAGTGCTGCATTTGTGCAGTTAAAACAAATTCTCAGGCAGCACAGCGGTGCAGTGGTTAATATTGTCATCTCACAGCAAGAAGGTTCTGGGTTCAAACCTGCCAGTTGCCCAGGGGTGTTTCTGTGGAGTTTGCATGTTCTCCCCGTGCCTGTGGGCAGGGTTCCCGCGGGGTCTAAGAAAGTCTAAAAAAGTCTAAAATTCAGAAAGTTAAATTTTAGGCCTTAAAATGTCTAAAAAACACACATATTTTCATCCCAGGTCTAAAATTTAATTTATCCAAGTCTAAAATTCTTACATCCGCTCAGTCCGTTCCTAGAAGTGCCTGCAAAACATTAATAAAAAATGTGCCGGTTGCGTTGTTGTCTGACTGCTAAAAAACTTCAATCACCGATGATCGCGGCAAGTATGCAACGGTCCAGTTTGTCCACTACGCCTACCATAGTTCTACCTTCTAAGTTCCCACCGAGTTTATGCAGTCTGTGACAGTCAGAGAAGGTTAGCGATTGTGTTGGCAGTGCGATGAAGAGTGTGGATAGCGCGTCGAATAATAGTGAGTAAAGAGGTTCACGTACTTTTGCCACTCACAGATATGTAATACTGGATCATTTTCCTCAATAAATAAATGACCAAGTATAATATTTTTGTCTCATTTGTTTAACTGGGTTCTCTTTATCTACTTTTCGGACTTATGTAAAAATCTGATGTTTTAGGTCATATTTATGCAGAAATATAGAAAATTCTAAAGGGTTCACAAACTTTCAAGCACCGCCGTAAGTATGAAAAACGAGAATGTTCTGCGAGCAATAGGCTGAAGCACACTATCGCTAAAAGGAGCTGTGTTGGGCTGGAACGGTTGGTTAAATAGCCGCTCACATTAGCGCGGAGAGCTTTCACACTGTCAGCGGTCTCAAAAGTAGCCGGTCACCGGCGGCAAATCGCCGTCTGTGGCTTGTTATGCCACCAGCTATTGTCAGTCGAGTCACAAAATTTAATATTAAATATTTCTGACAGCAAAAAATGTTGTGAACGTAAATTACAACCAGTATGTCTGTTGTCGCGTCAACTTTGTTTACATCCTCGACATGAGTGCAGCCATTATTGCCCTGTGTTGCCAGATTGGGCGGTTTCCCGCCCAATTGGGCGGTTTTAAGTGCATTTTGGCGGGTTTTGAACATATTTTGGGCTGTAAAACGTCAGCAGTATCTGGCAACATATTTTTTTTTTTACTTATTACAAGAAATTAATGGATGCCAACGTTTTTGCCAAAATGGTATTTTATTTTCCATTGTTTAGGCAGCTTCAGCATCATACTGTGAGATTCTGTTCAAATTGTTTTTTTTTCTTCTATGAAGCCTGAGCCATTTATTTTATTAGTTTATAATTATTGTTTAATTTAGTCTTCAGGAGAGACTGCCTGCACACAGTACTAGTATTAATAGTTTTTTTCTTCCATGAAAGCTGAGGCATTTATATTATATTTTAAGGTAACTTCATGTTGTGCTATGAGGTTCTCTGCACTTTAACTTTTGAACCAACAGGTGCATTTGGATAATTAAAGCCTATTTTTCTGCATTTTTGTAGTCCAGGTAATCTTTTATATTGGTAAAGTTGTTTATAGGACCATTTCTCAGTGTCTTTGTTTTTTTAATCAATAGTTTTTCAGTAATAACTTAATATTTAACATATCACTCAATTTTAAACAACCCCCCCCCCCCCCCTGGGCTGCCCCCATAGTCTCCAAAATTTCTGTGGGAAACACTGGCGTGCGTAACAACGCTAATCAAGCTTAAGCTAGACGACCCGCCTCAAATACCCGTCCCGGGTAAATGTTATCCCAATTTTAGACGACCTGTTCCAAACCATCCCGCCCCATGAAAAATTCGTACTTGCATCTCTCTCTCTCTCTCATATATATATATATATATATATATATATATATATATATATATATATATATATATATATATATCCCTGCACGCTTTGCGTGCATTATGTCTGCCGCTGGCAAACATTTTACCATTTTGCACCCTGCTGTAAATTATTTGTACCCTGCTATTCTCCCAAACTTTGAAGCCCCTGCACTGTAGACAATCTTAGCGTGCACATTACATGTCGTCAACGTTACCATGACATGGAGCGCATGAGTCCAGTCAGCGTATTCAGCTTTCTAACAGTGCTCTTTTTTTTTTAAATATATTATTCTCTCCCCAATGGTGTGTCTTTCCTGGCTTTATTATTTAGTATTTATTAATTTTGCATTCATATTTTGCAATGATTTTACACCTCTGTCTCAAATGGCCCGTTTGCTCCGCTACTGCTTAAAAACCCTGCTGTCTCCCTTGTATACCTCTCACAAGGTATGACTTGATTTCATTGGTAAATCGCTGCCGCCTTGCGTGAGTTTGCTGTTTAACTGGAAGCAAGTGTGCTACGGGGCTACTACGTATGTTTTAACTATTAGTTTTAAAAGATGTGTATGCATTTTTACTGTTAATATGGTTGAAATGGTTGCTACAGCAAGTGGAGGTCTGCGATGCTGTGGTTTGCAGCATGGGGTTCACATGAGCAATCAAGAAAGTCGTCATCTGACAACAGTGCATTATATAATAACGCTGTTTTATTACCAGAACACCACTAATCAAAAGTTTAAATGAGTTCTGTTGCAGTTAGGGGAAAAAAACAAACCCCTACAGACTGCATTTACTTCACAAATGCCCTTTATCACTCTATTGTCTTGTACTTTTGTTGCTATGTGACATAATGTACCAATGTTGTACTAATGTTGCCATATGACATAAATAAGCACACAATCAGTTTGTATCCCTGATAGTCAGTTTACCAATACAAATGACTTTGTTTTGAGAATTGAACTCGATTGTCTTTTTTTGGGAAGGGCGGGGGTAGGGCAGGTTGTAATGCTTCGTGTTGGTCTAAAAAATCTTTCATAATGGTCTTAAAAAGTCTAAAAAAGGTCTAAAATTTAACTTACTGAATCCTGCAAGAACCCTGTGTGGGGCTTTCCTTATGGTGCTCTGGTTTCCTCCCAGAGTCCAAAGACATGTGGATTAGGCCAACTGGCTACTCTAAATTCACACCCATAGCTTGGCAACCTGTCCAGGGTAAACCCCGCCTCTCTCTCGAAGTGAACTGCGATTGCCTCCAGTTTCCTCTGGGGAAGGATAAACAAATTCTCTTTGTCTGTCTCTTTCTCAGCCCTGATGTGTGTGGTGAAGCTGGAAGGTGTTCCCCAGTTGTGTAAAACGGATGAGATTGGAGAGATCTGCGTGTCGTCCATTGCCACAGGAACGTCTTATTATGGTCTAACAGGCATGAGCAAAAACACTTTTGAGGTATGAAACTTCAGCCCCTTTTTTGATTTGCCTTTACCAAAGGAAATAAATATAAACAGGTGTTTGTTTTTTTTTTTAATCTTACTGAAGTGCTTTATAGTGTGTTAATTTAGTGAAACCGTTTTCAGGTTTCAATAAATATTTAAAAGTAGACTGCCTTTCAGATTTTTCAAGTGTAGGTCATAAAAAGAATTTTTCCTGACACCCAGTTATTTTTGTTTAGTGGACCGAAAGCTACTGAATTTGATTCACAGACTTCCAATTTTATTAGTATTTTTTAATAGAACAATTAATGAATTTAAGGCCACATGGCCCTAAATTCTCTGCCATTTTTTCCTGCTTCACCATGACCCAATTCAAGATACTACATCATACATCACGTGGTGGGCTTTCTCCGTTCACACAAGGCATTGTGGGATACAAAATTGAAACAGGAGAGGAAAAATGGAAGACATGAGTGTGTGACTGAACCGTGAAAGACCAACTACAGTAACGGAAAGCAAGAAAAAAGACATTATGTTGCGAAGGAAAGGAAACGCAGGACCAAACTAATAAATATCGGTGGTCAGCGAGCACCTTGGTGTTGATCAGCTGTTCGTTTAGCGACAGAATGATGTAACTGTCAGTGCACGGTCAAGGTAAACCTGTAGATGGCACTAATGCAACAGTGTGGATGCCAGCTGCCATAAAACCCAAAAGAAGAAGGTGGTAAACCTATGCATGCGCACACGGTCTTCCTCTATCTGCTTGACTGCACAAAGCGAGCAATTTCATGCACATTATACGTATGCTATGGAATATACTCAAATTAAATAACTTCCCAGCCACAGAATGGCCTGGGGTTTTGTAAGAAATTTGGAAATGTAGTTTTAGTAATCTTTAGTGATTTTTGTGATGCATTATTACACTTCGAAAATATTCTTCTTAATAATGTAGAAAGTACAAATTAGTCAAACAGCCATTTTAGTCATTGTGTATTTCATTAATAATGCCATGTAACCTTCTGCTTAATACTTTTACATTCTGAAAATGTACTAAAGTGTTTTCTTCTCTCCTTCCCTCTCTGGTGTAGGTGTGCCCTGTATCCAGCAGTGGTGCATTTGTGAGCGAGTGTGTGTTTGTACGCTCGGGGCTGTTGGGATTTGTAGGGCCAGGTGGAGCTGTCTTTGTTGCTGGAAAGATGGACGGATTAATGCAAGTGGGGGGCCGGAGACATAACGGGGATGACATCGTTGCTACTGCACTTGCTGTTGAACCCATGAAGTTTGTTTACAGAGGAAGGTGTGTGTGTGTTTTGTTTGGTTTAAATAAAAGATGAAACAATATGAAAGTGTTAGCTCTGTAATTCTGTTCCAGTTTATAGAATACAGACTACGACTGTTTAGATTAGGGGTCATCAAACTACGGCCCGCAGGCCGACTCCGGCCCGCCACCCCCCTTTGACCGGCCCCCCAGCCCCTCTGCCCCCCACCACTTGAACTGGCCCTATGAGGCAATCCCCAAAAGTGGTCATGGCCTATTTTTTTAAATTACTTTTTGGCAAATAATAACATGTCTGCATCTTGTATTCTGTTGATTTTATCAATTAAAATTGATATTTAGTTATAAAATGAACTATTCATATTTTCCGAATTTTCGTCATATGCTCGCGATCAAGCAGTGACAGGCAGCGCACGCGCAGAGAACTGTCAGTGTTCAGGACAGCAAAATGGCTAGCAGTAAGCGAAAAGTTGAGAGAGTGCAGAGGTTTTTAAAGAACAGTGGACCACCGATTATTTTTTCGTTCAGTGTAAGGACCGTGCAGTTTGTCTTGTATGTAAAGAAAGTGTGTCGGTCTTCAAAGAATATAATCTGCGTCGTCACTCCGAAACCCGCCACAAAGAGTATGCTAGTTTGCGAGGGCAAACGAGAAGACAGGAATCGGAGGATGAAATGCGGACTGGCTGCACAACAGAATGTATTCCTTCACCAAACCCAGATCCACCAGGCTGCTGTCCGAGCTACCTATAAAGTAGCTCACCTACTAGCTACCCATGGAAAGCCGTTTACTGATGGGGACTTTGTTAAAGTATGCATGCTTGCTGTGGCCGAGGAGGTGTGTCCCGACAAGAAGGATGCGCTCAACGCGGTGAGTCTCTCCGCACCTACTATGACCAGGCGAACCGAAGATTTGGGGGACAATGTGTATGACCAGCTGAATGAGAAAGCGTCAGAATTCGAGTTTTTTGCTTTGCCCATGGATGAGAGCAATGACGTGCAGGACACAGCACAACTGCTGTGATCTATTGATCTATTGCTCATATTATAACTTCACTGTTTTTTAAAATGTATTTATTTTATAGGCCTATTTATTTGACCTTTAAGTGCTGCACACAATTATTATTAATAATATCAACAGGCTTACCTACAATTTATAATTTTCCACTCACCTTTGCCAGTGTCAATCACCTCAACTAGGCAGATGTTTCTTACCTTGACAGCTTTGATGTTATTTTTTATTAGAAAATAAATAAATGGAATCTCTGTGGTATTTCAAATTAAAACAAAGTGTGAAGACTCGATTACTACTTTTGCAAACCACTAGTAAAGATAAACAAATATGTGCCAGGAATCAAGTGTTGATATAGTAGTGTGGATATAGTAGTGGGGATGGCTGTACCAGGCTAGTAATCTTTACTACACAATGAGGCCTGCTGGTGGTCATATTTGTCTGGGTCATACAATTCTATGTTATATAGCTGACCCGACCCCGGCCCCCCATCACAGTCAGGAACGACAATGTGGCCCCCAGAGAAAAAAGTTTGGTGACCCCTGGTTTAGATGCTTACTTGAATATTACTGAAGAAAATTTCTGTTTCGATGCTTTTTGTCTTTAAAGAAGCGTATTGCTACGTTCATTTCAAGCATCACATATACCACGGAGTCTGGAAACTTGCCTGTTAATGTTTTTAAATTCTGAGCTTAATGAAAACCAATCACACCACTGTAACATCTTAAAACATACCGTAAATTGAGAAAATGAAGAAAACTGTCAACCCCAGTGTCAGATGTAATGTACTGTAATGTGTGTGTGTGTGTGTGTGTGTGTGTGTGTGTGTGTGTGTGTGTGTGTGTGGTTGTGTGAATTTGTAGGATAGCTGTGTTCTCCATTACTGTGCTTCATGATGAGAGGATTGTGGTGGTGGCCGAGCAGAGACCAGATTCGACTGAAGAGGAGAGCTTTCAGTGGATGAGCAGAGTACTTCAGGTACATACAGTATGAGCCATTCAGTAAATATGCATGCACCAGTATGTTTTTTCAGTTGTATTATCTTAATACAGAATCATATTGTATCAAATAAACTAGTTTCTCTTCTACTTAACATCTTACAATATGTGTGTCTAGGCTATAGATAGTATCCATCAGGTTGGTGTGTATTGCCTGGCGCTGGTTCCGTCTAATACCCTGCCCAAAACTCCTCTTGGAGGAATCCATCTCTCGGAGACAAAGCAGCTGTTCCAGGAAGGAGCACTGCACCCCTGCAATGTCCTCATGTGCCCTCATTCCTGTGTCACCAATCTGCCCAAACCCCGACAGAAACAACCTGGTAAACTGTGTGTGTGTGTGTGCGCGCTCACTCCTGTGCTTTTCTGATTGTGGATGTATGAGCATGTTTGTACATGTAAATTTTTTTTATTTTATCACTTCTCTACCAACAGTGCCAGTGTCATTTCTGAAGCTGCCTTCTCCTGAGCAGTTCTGCACAGTTCAGTCTAAAAAGATTCTGTGTATAAGTGATTTCACAGGCTTGGGGGCAGCATAATTTTATCATGACAACAATATGGCCAACTGGAATTATTTACTCCACTGGCATTAAATAAATAAATAAGACATGTACAGTGTGGTAGGTTTGGAACTGCACTCAAAATAGCAGAATTATTATTGAAATGCTGAATCAGTGCTTTGAAACAAAGTACAATTTTAAAGACCGTTACAACCAAATGGGAGCTCTGTTCTTAATGCAACCAAGACTTTGTTGGATCATGGACACACAAATACAGTGGGGCAAAAAAGTATTTAGTCAGTCACCAATTGTGCAAGTTCTCCCACTTAAAAAGATGAGAGAGGCCTGTAATTTTCATCATAGGTATACCTCAACTATGAGAGACAAAATGAGAAAAAAAAATCCAGAAAATCACATTGTCTGTCTGATTTTTAAAGAATTTACTTGCAAATTATGGTGGAAAATAAGTATTTGGTCAATAACAAAAGTTCATCTCAATACTTTGTTATATACCCTTTGTTGGCAATGACAGAGGTCAAATGTTTTCTGTAAGTCTTCACAAGGTTTTCACACACCCGTGTGGTTCTGGGATTTTTGCTCACCGTTCTTGTGATCATTTTGACCCCACGGGGTGAGATCTTGCGTGGAGCCCCAGATCGAGGGAGATTATCAGTGGTCTTGTATGTCTTCCATTTTCTAATAATTGCTCCCACAGTTGATTTCTTCACACCAAGCTGCTTACCTATTGCAGATTCAGTCTTCCCAGCCTGGTGCAGGTTTACAATTTTGTTTCTGGTGTCCTTTGACAACTCTTTGGTCTTGGCCATAGTGGAGTTTGGAGTGTGACTGTTTGAGGTTGTGGACAGGTGTCTTTTATACTGATAACGAGTTCAAACAGGTGCCATTAATACAGGTAACGAGTGTAGGACAGAGGAGCCTCTTAAAGAAGTTACAGGTCTGTGAGAGCCAGAAATCTTGCTTGTTTGTAGGTGACCAAATACTTATTTTACCGAGGAATTTACCAATTAATTCATTAAAAATCCTACAATGTGATTTCCTGGATTCTTTCCCCCCATTCTGTCTCTCATAGTTGAAGTGTACCTATGATGAAAATTACAGGCCTCTCTCATCTTTTTAAGTGGGAGAACTTGCACAATTGGTGGCTGACTAAATACTTTTTTGCCCCACTGTAACTATAAAGCTATAATAATATGTACAGTACGTGTCATCCTGCGCATAACTGATGCTTAACATTTTAAGAAAGGTGAAATTAGTTTTACTCCTTGGAAAAGGCTGTTTGGTTGTTATTTTTATGGTTCTTAGATCTAGTCCTAATTTTTGACCGGTTTGAATTTTCATCCACACTAAAGTAGCATTTCGACCACTAAAAACGCTGCTGTTGGTAAAATTATATGTGGTGTCATATTAGGTGTTAAAGGGGGCGTATTATGAAAAACTAACTTTTTTAGTGCTTGTGCACATACGTTTGGGGATCTGAAGTGCCTACCAAACCACTACCTGAAAAGACACCCAGTCAGTTTCTTTTTGGTTGCCTATTTCAGGAAGCATGCTTCAACAAGCCGTTCAGATTTATCTCCCCTTTCTATGTCACAAGAGGAACTCATTAGAATGATGCCGCCCACTCCTCCGAGTACCTCCACTCATGGCTTGAGAACTGCCTTTGTGAATGAATATTCATAAGTAAAGTGCTACCTGATTAGCTGGTGGACAGAGCGGGTGGGGTAAACAGTGGCTCATTATCATTGAAAGGAACAGGCACTCAAATCAGCCGTTTTGAACAGAACTGTTTAGACAGGGTAAGAAGGGAGCTGTGGTACTTTATCCTTGTGATATTTTGACCAAAACATGTCACAGACATTTCATTAAGACCTCAGGGAACTGTGTCAACTTATGGAAAAGGGGTATAATATGTCACCTTTCAACTGGTGGAATTATGGGCAGATGAATGTTGGTTCCCTGAACCAACAGCAGCTTGTCAGGCGGTATAGAAGAGGTTTATTGTGTGTGTGTGTGTGTGTGTGTGTGTGTGTGTGTGTGTGTGTGTGTGTTGCAGAGGTTGGTCCTGCCTCTGTTATGGTAGGGAACCTGGTGGCAGGAAAGCGGATGGCGCAGGCCAGTGGGCGAGACCTCAGTCAGGAAGACAATGACCAGGTTTGTATGCATGTGCATGTCTGTGTCTGAATTTGTTTTAATGTGCTTGAATTTCCTGTTAGGATTGAATTGATGAAATGTGTTGGGTGAATCCCAAATGCCAGTGTTTGAGAGACCAGTTTTTAATGGAATTCATGCCAGATTTATCATTGTTGAGAAAAACAATTCATGTTTTTCATGATGGTGAATAAAGACAAACAAGTGTTGTTTAAAAACTGAGTGTCATAAATTTCAATGTCATGTAAGCAACCATTTTATTTGGAATACCTGTACACCTGCTCACTCGTACAATTTCCATTGGCCAAACAGTGCAGCTTCAATTAACGTACACATTAAACATCATGACTATAGGGGCATTTCACCAACGTCACAGATTTTTGTTTTTCACGTGGCATCCACCATATTGCCAGGCAGACAAATAAACATATCCGCGACAGTTAATAATGAAAATTGAGACGACTGCAGTCAGTACAAGCTCTCTGAAACGATAAATTTTGATTATACCAGCAGATTTCATTTCATCCAAAAGCTGAAACATGCAGGCATCACAGATCCATATAATTTACCCACAAATGTATTTATTTATTATTTATTCTTCCCACTGCTGTGTGTGTGAGAGAGCTCATTGCTCACTTGTGTGTGCATGCGTGTGTTCACTGCTTCAGATGGATTAAATGCAGAGGAGGAATTTTGCTGTGCTTGAGTATACATGTGACCAAAAAAAAAGGCTGCGTCTTAATTTACCCACAAATGCATTTATTCCATTTGAAAAGTGTTTGGCAAACCAGCTATCAGATTTGTGATACTACAACATCCTGAACTATTTAGTATTTGGGACTTCTAAATATACCAGAAATGCTAAACGCATATGAAAGTATGCCGACCAATATTTCGAGGCAGGTTTTGTACATACCGGAATGTTATGGGAAATTCCTGCTAAAGAAGAATACCTTATTATGACAAAGGTAAGCTCAACCAGTAATAAACAAGCCAGGGCCTAGATTTAGCATTTCTATGGTGTTTAGCCTCATCTACCTTATCAGTACATAACAAACATGCTGCTAGTCTAGCCAAACATTAGGTCTAAAATATCTCATCTCATCTCATTATCTCTAGCCGCTTTATCCTGTTCTACAGGGTCGCAGGCAAGCTGGAGCCTATCCCAGCTGACTACGGGCGAAAGGCGGGGTACACCCTGGACAAGTCGCCAGGTCATCACAGGGCTGACACATAGACACAGACAACCATTCACACTCACATTCACACCTACGGTCAATTTAGAGTCACCAGTTAACCTAACCTGCATGTCTTTGGACTGTGGGGGAAACCGGAGCACCCGGAGGAAACCCACGTGGACACGGGGAGAACATGCAAACTCCACACAGAAGGGCCCTCGCCGGCCCTGGGGCTCGAACCCAGGACCTTCTTGCTGTGAGGCGACAGTGCTAACCACTACACCACTGTGCCACCGGTCTAAAATATATCGTATCTAAAGCCCACATCCAGATGTCCATTTTAATGTTCATACATTTGCCATTGGACATGTTTTTTGCAGTACAGTGGAGCTGCTAAGTATGACATGCTTGTGTGTGTACCTGTACTTAGTGCTAGACCATGCAACCTGTTCAGAGACATGCACGTTGGGTACAATGGGGCCACTGTAATTGGCACAAGCTGTCATGGTTTCCCTGCATGCATGCATGCATGCATGCATGCATGCATGCATGTATGTATGTATGTATGTATGTATGTATGTCTCTCTCGCTATGGCAAAGCTAAATAAATAAAATCTTTATTATCTAGACTAAAGTTCTGTCCATGTTACGCCAACTTATGGACTTGTTGGATGTTAACTTGAGTATGCCGAGCCTAGATCTATGGGATTTTTATAACTGAATGGCCTTGAGTTAGCTAAAGTGTTAGGAAAAATAACAGATGCACAGAGCTTTCATACTAACCTGTTATAAAATATTCTCCATACACGGGAATGCTTTGTTGGCATCTAGTCTTCCCGTATAAACTGCAGCTCACTATTTTTCTCATTTTTCTGGGTTCGCCGGGAAGCGGTGAAAAGTTAAACCAGGCTCATCTCCACATCTGTTATTACATCCAAAAGCACTACAGGTCTCTGGCATTGTTATCCCCCCCATCATATAATGCAGGGGGATATAGCTATCGCTCTGTCTCTCTGTCCGTCTGTAAACATTTTAGTTTCCGGAGCATAACTCAAAACTGTTAGGAATTTTTTCACGGAACTTGACAGTTATGTTAAGTGACTAGAGGAGTCGTGCCTTTTGACATTCTGTGATTTTCTGTGATTTTAATTTTTTTCCGTATTTCCATGGCAACCAATTCAACTTAGGAAAATTTGGAGTCGGGGGGGGGAATATGTCATCTCCTGATGACTCTTGTTCTTTTAGCTATAAATTATACAAGTTTATCTGTAGATATTTAGAGTTGGGCTTACAGTCACTCGCATACACTTGTGCCGGTTGGTGTCAAACACAAAGCTTGCCCAGCAACATGGCCACATAAACAAATCCGCAGTTAGGATGACATCATGTGAAATGCCCCTATTGGTGCCAGATTTTCACACACAGCAGTCTCTAGAATTCACAAACCACATCCATGGAAGTTTACTTGGGTCTTAATGTGCCTCAAGGTTCCATGGACGTGGCTTCATGCAATGCAGACATGCGCATGGGTGTCTCCAGAGTATACTCCACTTTGCAGACACATCAGTGCACAAGCTGCACACATGCCCATTACCACTACTGGATCAGCGTAATACTGCACACTCAGTTTCACACATGAGCAGTCAATGTTCACAGTTCGTGCAGACACAAAAACTGGGCGGTGTCCAGACTGTGCCCATGATGAAATTTGAGTCATGTGCACCGTGTGCGCACCATGTCCACTGAAGTATACTTGGGTCTTAAGACTTTTGCGCAGTATAGTGTATAAGACATTTAGTCATTTGTTACAAATAATTCAGGCCATGTACAGTGGGGAAAACAAGTATTTGATCCCTTGCTGATTTTGTTGGTTTACCCACTAAGAAAGACTTGATCAGTCTATAATTTTAATGGTAGGTGTATTCTAACATGTGGAGACAGAATATCAAAAAGAAAATCCAGAAAATAACTTTTAAATATCTATATTAATTTATTTGTATTTTATTGAGAAAAAGAAGTATTTGATCCCCTAGTAATCATCAAGAGTTCTTGTTAATACAGACAAGTTAGATAGACTCTCCAAATTACCTTGTCACCTAAATTGAAGACACCTGATATCACTAATGACTTGTATAAAAGCCACCTGGCCACAGAATCAATCAGTTTGTCAGACTCCAAACTCTCCAACATGGGAAAGACTAAAGAGCTTTCTGTGGATTTAAGGGAGAAGATTGTAGACCTGCACAAGACCAGTATGGGCTACAAAACCATTAGCAAGAAGCTGGGCGTTAAGGTGACAACTGTTGGTGCAATTGTGCGCAAGTACAAGACTCACAACATGATCATCAATCGACCTAGGTCTGGGGCTCCAAACAAGATCTCACCTCGTGGGGTTTCCAGGATCATGAGAACAGTGAGAAATAGACCTAATACAACACGGGCAGAGTTAGTGGATGATCTTAAAGCAGCTGGGATCACAGTCACCAAGTAAACAGTTGGTAACACTTTACACCGCAATGGTCTAACATCTTGCAGTGCTCGCAAAGTACCCCTGCTTAAGAAAGCACATGTGCAGGCCCGCCTGAACTTTGCCAATGAAGATCTGAATGACTTGGAGAGTGACTGGGAGAAGGTGTTATGGTCAGATGAGACCAAAATTGAGCTCTTTGGCATCAATTCAACCCGTCGTGTCTGGAGGGAGAGACATGCTGCTTATGACCCCAAGAACATCATCCCCACTGTCAAGCATGGAGGTTGTAACATTATGCTTTGGGGGTGTTTTTCTGCACAAGGCACAGGGCTACTTCACCGTATCAATGGGAGGATGGACAGAGCCATGTACCGTAAAATCCTAAGTGAAAACCTCCTTCCCTCTGCCAGGAAGCTTAAAATGGGTCGTGGATGGGTCTTCCAGCAGGATAATGACCCAAAGCATACAGCCAAGGCAACCAAGGAATGGCTGAAGAAGAAACATATTAAGGTCATGGAGTGGCCCAGCCAGTCTCCGGACCTGAATCCTATAGAAAATCTATGGAGAGAGCTGAAGCTCAGAGTTGCCAAGCGACAGCCACGGAATCTTGATGATTTAGAGGTCATTTGCAAAGAAGAGTGGACCAAAATTCCTCCTAATATGTGCAGAAACCTGGTCATCAACTACAAAAAACGTCTGACCTCTGTGCTTGCTAATAAGGGGTTTGCCACAAAGTACTAAGTCCTTTTGGCAAGAGGGTTCAAATACTTATTTTCCTCAATAAAATGCAAATAAATTAATACAAATTCTTTAAAGTCGATTTCTTGATTTTCTTTGTGATATTCTGTCTCAGCATGTTAGACTACACCTACCATTAATATTACAGACTGATCGAGTCTTTATTAGTGGCCAAACCAACAAAATCAGCAAGGGATCAAATACTTGTTTTCCCCACTGTAGTTGACATACAGCAATGCAAATGGTTGACATTCTTATAAGAACACTTATTAGACACTTAGAAACTTACAAGAAACTTGTATTTGGAATATAACCCTTGATATGAGGTTCATTTTTTGCTTCCTGTTTTGTACAATCCAGTTCCTTTTCCTGCCTGAGGTGTTGCAGTGGAGAGCTCAAACTACACCTGACCACATACTTTACACACTCATTAACTCAAGGGTAATGCACGCGGGCGCACACACACAGTAGACACTTATGTTTTGCGTGTTTCTTTAGGTGGCATTCATGGCACAACATAAACTAAATGCACGCCACAGTCATGTCTCCCACTTTATTTTAACTTGTGTGTTGTGTGTCGTAGGGGGCAGTGGGGAGTTCCCTAACATGTCTGCAGCTCCATAAAAGAGCAGAGAAGATTGCAGCACTACTGTTTGAGAGAGGGCAACTGCGAGAGGGAGATCATGTAGCATTAGTGTACCCACCAGGTAACTTCACATTTACCTTTTGCTATTTTTTACTTCCTAAGTTAGTTAAAAGTGAGAGTTCAAATGGTAAACATCATAGGGACAGTGAAATTAGGACAGCTGTGTCTAACTGACCGTAGTGTGAATGACGTATACAGTGGCACCCAGAAATCTGAGAGCACTAGTGAAAACGCTTCTATGTTTGCATTCTTTTGGAATTTAATACAACAATTTAATTGCAGATTATATTATTGACAACAGCATGAGAGTAGAATCTTTGAAATATTTGCATGAATTTCAAAGTTTCTTACGATTTAGTACATCCCCTTTTTTTGCTTTAATGAGTGTGTGCATTCGAGCTGGCATGAATTCTAGAAGATTGTGAAAAATCTTATGATCCATTTTAGATCAAATCCATCAGTGTATCATCTGAACACATGCTTCAATAGTAGAGATGAGCATGAGGAAAATGTGTTTTCTTGACACACATTGTCAAAATGGCAAACCGGTTCAAAATTACAATTCTTTTGATTAACTTGCATTGTTGTGGTGTTGTGTTTTATTTATTTATGATCCCCCGCTGGCCGAAAGGCCCGAAGAGGGATTATGTCGTGGCGATGTCCGTCTGTCCATCCTGGGTAGGGTACTCACCTTCTGAAATCAACTCCTCTCGCAATTTTTGGAGGAATTTCACGAAACTTGACAGGATTCTTTGTTATATGTTGCTAATACACATTGCAATTTCATTTCAGTCACATTTTACTAGAGTTATGGCATAGTTGCCAGCGGGGGATATTATGCTCTCAGAGCACTCTTGTGTTTTTGTTTTATTTCCCAGCAGATGTGTCCATATAATATAAAGAACATTACATGGCGGTGTGAAGTTATAAAGTTTATCTTCTTGTGTTGAAAATATTTTCACTCATTCGCATCAGTCACTCATGAATATGGTCACCACTAGAAAATAAACTTCATATCTTCGAGAAATTTGTATATCTTACAATGGGAATTTGTATATCTTACAGGTTTAGATCTGATTGCTGCCTTTTATGGCTGTTTGTATGCTGGCTGTATCCCCATCACAGTCAGGCCCCCTCATCCCCAGAACATCTCTACAACTCTGCCAACTGTCAAAATGATTGTAGAGGTAAACACACACACACACACACACACACACACACACACACACATATCCATATCCTGGAACAAGAAATCTATACTTAAAGTTTTATAATTTTACAGAATTATGAGTACAGTGTTGTGCAGCGTGGATTACGCAACCAGTGTTGGGTCTGTTTCAGGGGTTGTCAGCTGGCAGACAGAAATCCAGGTTTTAGTATTTCAGCAGACTGTACTGAGTTCTTGAAAAATCCTGCAGTAGAGCAGGTCAACATAAGAAAAAAAAATTGGCTGTAATTCAGCAACTTGAAACACAAACCAAAGCAGCTTCTGTTGCTCCAATCACATGCATTTATGTAAATTATTTAACTGCACAAAGCTAATCTGATCAGAGACTAGCTACAGGGTTAGAGACATTAGTTTTCACAGACTGACATGGATTTTTCAAGAGATAACTTGAAACATCAGTGCAAAACAACATTTTATAGCTAGAAGTGAATCTTATTGGTTGAACCTTGAAAGGTAACTTTCACTCATGTCATAATCTATTTATGTTGAATTCTCCTGGACTAAGTGGTAGAATGTCACCTTTTAAAAGGCTTTAAAGTTTAGATCACCTTTTACAGTATCCTTTTTTTTTTTTTAAAGAACAACAACTTTATCACATGTACACTTAAAGGGCTGATGACACGAACATGACTCTATGCAATTTCTTAAATAAACTATACAACATGGCAAACATGTTAGATTTCTGTTATAATTACGTGAAAAGAAGCTGTTGTTACGCGAATATCCAACTTTTAATTGCACAGCACGAGAAAACTGGGTCCGTGGCTCGCGGCCATGCTGTGACGTCAGCGGAAGAACACGCTGCGGTTCACTGGCTGTTCTACTCTGGTTCTACTCAATGGAAATGGCGCATGAAAATGCTGGTGAACTCTCTAATGCTAGCTCTTCCTCTTCTGGGAGTCTAGAATTGTGTTGATCTCTTCCGAATAGAATCTATGATAGCCTACCCTCTTTACCCGTTGCCTCTTGTTGCTAGGCGGCAGTTACATGAAAGCCGCAAGCTTTCACAAGCAAATACATGACTGATATCATGCCGACTTTATGATTACATTTATGATTACAGGGATGAGAATTTTCCGCCGATCGGCGGATTTCCGACTTTTTCAGACCAAAATGATCATTTTTGAGCGTGCGCGCGCAACATTAAGGTCTGCATCACGCATCTTAGAATGTGCGCGCGCGAGGGAGACTGTGTGCTTGTTCATGTAGCGCATGCCAGACAAAGAGCATCCTGATTGGGTTACTCAGCAAAATAAGCCAATCAGCTTTCAGTGTGGGCGGGCTTTTATCTCTTTTCTCGAGGACCGGAGTTTTCAGCTGAGTCAGCGCAGCCTACAGGATCAGCATGGCAGAGAGAGCACACCCCCCAAAAACCAAAGCACAAAACCCACTTCAGCTCAGATTACACAAAAAAATCTCCCTGTCTAATAATAATCTCCCTGTCTAATAATAATCTCCCTGTCTAATAATAAAGAAAATAAATAAATAAATAAATAAAAATAGCCAAAAATCATTAGCCCCTGGAACCCCTGGGCCCCGCCCCCCTGGGCCATGGGCCCCGCCCCCCTGGGCCATGGGCCCCGCCCTGTTTTTTTCAGACTTTTTAAATATTTTTCATTCTCATCCCTGTGATTATCATGTAGAATCTATAGCTCTACGTACCTTTATCTTATGTCGTTTCACAACACATTCTGACAGGAGGACTGTCTTTGGATCCGGCATAGCTACTAGTAGACCCCCTCCGGAATACTGGCAGTGTTGCCAGACTGGCAACAGATACTGCTGACGTTTTCCAGCCCAAAATATGTTCAAAACCCACCAAAATGCACTTGAAACCGCCCAACTGGGCGGGAAACCTCCCAATCTGGCAACACTGTGTAGGCACTGCTGATGGTAGTAACACACGTTTGTGCTGAACTGAACACCCAAAAGATTTTTTTAAGCTGGGAAGGGTGTCAAAACAATCCAAATCGAAGTGTTCAGAGCACAGGACGGATGTTGGTGAGGGCTCCCACTTGCCACGAGTGCGCCTGACTTGCTTCACCCACTTCGCATGCAGCTCGGGATCTCTGGGAAACTTGAATAAACTTACCCCATCCTTGTGGGTTTTGGAGCAAAAGCCGGCAACACAACGCGAAGGCATAATAACTATATATATATATATATATATATATATATATATATATATATAAAATGTATAATAATGTATAATAAAAATACTAATAATGATAAACTGAACACCTGTCGCATCAACAACAAACTGGTAAGTTAGGAGGAAGGTTCTTTCGCTGACGTCATATAGTTCCTCCTTCGTCTCCTGGGTGCTGCAGCCCCGTCAAATTTGCCCAAATAGCCGCGTTTTTTATCATAACTTGTAAAATAGGCGCCTTCGTGAATTAATATATGGATCATCGGGAATTACTTTTTATGTTATAAAACATCGCCAAAGATGTCAAAAACGTGTCATCAGCACTTTAAGCACAGTGAAATTCCTTTCTGCATTTAACCCATCTGAAGCAGTGAAAACACACACACACACACATACCCGGAGTAGTGGGCAGCTATGCTACAGTGCCCGGGGAGCAGTTGGGGGTTAGGTGCCTCGCTCAAGGGTAGTTCAGCCCAAGGCCGCCCCATGTTAACCTAGCCACATGTCTTTGGACTGTGGGGGGAAACCAGAGCACCTGGAGGAAACCCACGCAGACACGGGGAGAACATGCAAACTCCATACAGTGAGGCCCCCGTCAGCCGCTGGGCTCAAACCCTTGCTGTGAGGCGACAGTGTGAACCACTACACCATCTTGTAGTGCTAACCACTTGGCCTACACATGCTGCCCTTTTTATGTTGCTCAAAAGTGTATATATATTATGCACATGTTTTCACATACCTGCAAACACTGAACCACAATCGTGTGTGTGTGTGTGTGTGTGTGTGTGTGTGTGTGTAGGTGAGTCGTTCGGGGTGTGTTATGACCACACAGGTGATCAGTAAACTTCTGAGGTCTAAAGAGGCATCAGCTGTGGTGGATCTCCGATCATGGCCACCTGTCCTTGATACAGGTGAGGGTTATGTGAGAAAAGTAACTGGAGGAAATAGACTAGTGAGAATTTACTTGTGTATACAGTATATTTATATATATATTTGTGTGTATGACTTAAGATGACTTGCCAAAGAGACGGTCTCCTCTGCTGTATAAGCCGTGTGATCCAGAGTCTTTGGCCTACTTGGACTTCAGTGTGTCCACCACTGGCATGCTTGCTGGAGTAAAGGTACACACCCCCACCCCCCCCAAACACACAGACACACAGAAATGTGAAAGTGTAGGGGAGAGCAGGGAGACTTGGGACAAGTTTTCAGCTTTTGTAGACTGTGAAATTCTTTTGCACTTAGCAGTCACATTCATATTGCATTAGAGACCCTCTTACCACAACATTAGTTTCTCAGCTTGCCACATATACTGGTCTTCAGGCTTCAGTTTTTCTGTCATTATTTTTTGCATGGAGACAATGGGGGGGACATGGGACATTATGTTGACAGACTTGGGACATAGTATATAGTATGGAGACATGGAGCAAAAATAAAATACCTAGGCATACATGGTTAATTTTTATTTATCAAAACTGGTAATGTATGAACTATATGAACATAATGCTGGTACAGTGATAGAAAAATGTCAGTTTACCCAAAATCTGACGAGACAAAACTAGTTCCTATTCTCAAGAAGGAATGAAATAAGCTTAATCCTCATGCAGGGACATGGCCACATTTTTAACAAACATTTTAAAACAATTTTATATTTGTGAACCACAAGAAAACACCTGTAACATGAATTGTCCCAACTCTCCCCATCTGGCCTTTTTTTTTGGGGGGGGGGGGTCCTTAAATGTTTTTTTTCCCCCTCCCCAGAATTTAGTTTAATAAATAATACTATATCTGGTAACTCTAGGCTACATGCTTTAATTCCTAACAAATCCTGAATTCACCAGCGTACATTACACCATAGAATGGAGGTGGAAGCAAAGTAGAAAATACAAGTTTTGGTTGGTAAAAATATTTAACTGCACATACCTTACTGCAGTGTCCAGCTTCATGGCTCCAAAGGAAGTTAGTTACTCAAAGGGGCAAAATCTAACTTCTGATGTAATCTAAAACCTTGAAATTAATTTATGAGAATACAAACTGTCCCAAGTCTCCCTGCTCTCCCCTCTACTCTCACACAGTCAAAAACATGCTAAGGTGAAGGTACCCCGAATTCCTTCTTGTTATCTTTTTAAACAGATGGCTGTCGACATAACTAGACCATATCAGTGTTTTGACTCTGTACAATAGCACATTGGATTTGAAACAAAATCTTGAATGTAATGTCAAAGTACAGGCAGTCTACATTTCATGAAGAGTATGTACATCTGACTTCATGTAGAATTTGACCTTTTGTGTAGGAGTCACTGCTCTTTTTATACTTTTCTCCTCTCGTTTTATTTTAGTATTATGTAATTGGTTGTAATAACAACCAATTACATAATACTAAAATAAAACATGTATCATGGCATGAGATCACATGCAAGAAAAGAAAACAAATGTCACTGCCAGTAACGCAAATCAGAAACAAGTGAGACATGCAAGATCAACAGTAATTTCCAGGATGTAGTCAAGACAGTGCTCTGAGGATGCTTTCAACATATTCATCCATTTGCAAAGTCTGAATCAGAATGAAAGGGGTGCTTTTGGTTTGTTTGCTATTTTGGTTGGATTTAGTTTCACAAAACCAAGAAACACTGAGTGAGAGGTGTGTAATGTTGAAAATATACTCATGAACTCAGATACAGCGAAATACAAGCATGGAGAACACAGCCGGCATTCAGTAAAATACGAGATAATTTTATAAATAACTAGTTTAAACCAGTAGTCGAGTCACTAAACCTCGAGTCCGAATCCAGTCTCGAGTCCCCAGTGTTCAAGTCCGAGTCAAGTCCAAGCCAAAAAAAAAAAGGTTTGAGTCGAGGCCACTGTTGATCCGAGTCAAGTCCAAGACTCCAACTGCACCATTTGACAGTGGCTGTTTTAGTGCCATTAACATGAATTTGTTCCTGAACATAACGTATGAACAGGTGATTGTGCATTCTCTTTGTCAGGGAACGCAAAGTATTCTGTCAGAGATGGTTGGGAGACACATGTAAGTGCAGAAGGTGTGTTTATTAATACAAGTGAAGACAGATAAACAATCCAGAATGGCAGGCAAAATCGTAAAACAGTGAAACAGGCAATAGGTCGAGTGAGGCACGAACAGGCAATCGTAGAGTCGGCAGAATCAAAGATGAGAAACAGGAAATCAGGGATCAGAAACCCAAACAAGGAAATAAGACTTGGTAATGTGTCAGCAACGCAACTCAATACTTTGCAAAATAAGTGCGTTTTCAGTTTTTATACAGGCGCGCTGTTTGCGACTTAATCCTGTGCAGGTGTGAGTCATTTACAGCGTGTGCGTGAGAGTCCACTTGGTGGACGCTGTCCGGAGTGCACCCGAGAGTCTATCTAATGCACAAGCCAAGGCACACAGGTGTGACACTCTGACATAAAATTAGTACAAAATTAATGTAGATATAAATATCTTACACCAAATTATTATGGCATGTTACCATCTTTCATGGCATGGTTTGCTGGGAAAGCAGCATCTCCACAGCTGACAGGAAGAGAATGGACAAACTGATCAGGAGGGCCAGCTCTGTGCTGGGATGCCCCCTGGAGTCAGTGGAGGTAGTGGGTGGGAGGAGGATGATGAATAAGCTGTCATCTATGATGGAGAATGACTCCCACCCCCTACAGGACTTACTCATTGGACTGCAGAGCTCCTTCAGCGGGAGGTTGCTCTACCCCTAAGTGTGTGAAGGAGCGTTACCACAGATCATTCCTTCCTGCAGCTGTTAGATTGTACAACCAGCACTGCTCACAGTAGAATCACATTTGTATGTCTATCAATTGTTGTTGCATTGTTGTTGTTGTTTTCTGATTTTTTTTTCTGTTTTATCTTTTGCAATTACGACCACCTGATATGTGCAATAAGTGTTTCATCTACTTCATAATTCCTCTACTTTTAGTATTTATCGTAGGTATATTTTTTTCTTTTTAATGTGTGTGTGTATATATATATATATATATATATATATATATATATATATCTATCTCATCTCATTATCTCTAGCCGCTTTATCCTTCTACAGGGTCGCAGGCAAGCTGGAGCCTATCCCAGCTGACTACGGGCGAAAGGCGGGGTACACCCTGGACAAGTCGCCAGGTCATCACAGGGCTGACACATAGACACAGACAACCATTCACACTCACACCTACGGTCAATTTAGAGTCACCAGTTAACCTAACCTGCATGTCTTTGGACTGTGGGGGAAACCGGAGCACCTGGAGGAAACCCACGCGGACATGGGGAGAACATGCAAACTCCACACAGAAAGGCCCTCGCCGGCCCCGGGGCTCGAACCCAGGACCTTCTTGCTGTGAGGCGACAGCGCTAACCACTACACCACCGTGCCGCCATATATATATATATATATATAAAAAATAATAATTTTTTCATATATATATATATATATATATATATATATATATATATATATATATATATAAAAAATAATAATTTTTTCGTATATATTTTTAAAAATTTGTGTGGCTTGATATGTCCTCTTCTGCTGCTATCCACTGTGCTGCTGCAAACAGGAAATTTCCCCATTGTGGGATAATAAAGGTCTTCTTATCTTATCTTAAAAAATAGAGGGAAAAAAATCAGAGTCCTTGTCTCCATTTTCCGATTCCTAATGCAGGTAATGCACCCGTCCAGGTCATCAATGCTCAAGTCCGAGTCGAGTCATGAATCCTTAAAATTAGGGCATGAGTCGGACTCGAGTCCGAGTCCTGGACTCGTGTACTTCAAGCCTGGTTTAAACCAATTTGTTTGTCCACCATTTATTTTATGCTTACATTTTTTTCTTTCACTTGGGTCGAGTTAGTGAGGATCACCTGTTCACTGTTGTTGAACCACAGTAGAGAATGAAAGTGAAGATGATGTGAAAGAAGGAAGTGTAGAAGAATAGATCTCGCCTGATGCAAAACGTACCACCTCAGCTGTAGAACAATTTGCATGATTAGGCACATGCTACTAGCCTTTGACCTCTGATTATAACTTCTGACCTATTGAAGTGAACTTCCTGTAGCAGGACTCCTCCGAGCACTGTTAAATAACCTTTTGTCAGTGACTTAAATGGAAAATAATCGAGAATTGACTGAATGCCTGAATATTATACAACTGATATACATTGATATACATTTCACTGAAGACATAATAAGGAACTGAAAATGTCAGGAAGAACATCAGATTAGAGTGTCTGGTTTTCTCTCTCTGAGTTCAGGCATTATAAATTGGAAAGGATTTGCAGTTGATTTTTTTTTTCTGTTGGAACGATTGGATTATGTAATAAAATATAATTAGATTCTGCACCTCACTGATGCATTTTAAATGCAATATTTGTTACTACAGCGCTAAGATCCAATTATTTAATTCAGTAATATTGTTTAAATGTAGTCAGTATAGTTTGTTGTTTGATCATTTTGTGGTGGTGGTGATGATGACGACAATAACGACATTGTCTCTGTCTCTCCATTTATCCCTTCACCCCACAGATGTCCCACAGTGCTACCAGTGCTTTATGTCGCTCTATAAAGTTGCAGTGTGAGCTGTATCCATCCCGTGAAGTAGCTGTGTGTTTGGATCCCTACTGTGGCCTGGGCTTTGTCATCTGGTGCCTCTGCAGGTACAAAGCACTTGTTACATTAGAGAGTGAGTGCTAAAACATTCTCCCTCCCCCAGCTAAATACCTGCATACAAGAAGTGAAAAAATTATAATTTTGTTGTCCTCTAGCAAATCTGGTTTTGCAGATTGTGAATTATTGATGAACAGATAAGAGTAATAGTGGTCAGCTGCAGAGCTATAGAGACTGGCCAAGTTTTCCAGACACGTCTGTCAAGAAATCTTGCTGTTTGGAATTCTTTTAAATGTTTCCTATATTTTATTGTTTTGCATTAGGCCAAAATGTAGTTTCACTGGGAGATGATCGAAAAAATGAAACCTCTTTTTCCACAGGATATGATGGGAATCTTTACCAGCATATCAGTTCAAGCAGATTATACGGTACATTACATTACAGACATTTAGCAGACGCTCTTATCAAGAGCGACATACAACACGTGCAAAAGTCGGGTACAAGAAGTGCTGAACTTCTAGACAAAGTTCTCGTGCCAACTGAACAGGTGACAGAATAACACCTGCCGGTAGTGTTATATTCTGTTGAAGGAACAGCAATCAGCAAACAGCCAGGGAAAACAAGCAAACCATACAAACGAGCTGAGAACGTGCAACTAAATAGAGAAAAATAAAACCCCACCGGCTAACCCCAAGTCATCATGACCAGTTTAGACAGTACACAGCCTGGATATGTGATTACACAGTGGACAGGGAAGCAGGGTAGAGGTGCAACCTGAAGAGGTGGGTCTTCAGCCTGTGCTTGAAGGTAGTGAGGGAGTCTGCAGTTCTGACCCCAATGGGAAAGTCATTCCACCAATGGGGAACCAGGGCAGACAGCAGTTTTGAGTGGTCTGGGAAGGAACAGAGAGGAGGAGGGGCCAAGTGTCTAGTAGCAGCAGAGCATAGGGATCTGGCTGGTGTGTAGGGTCAGATCAGTCTCTGAAGATATGCTGGGCTTAACCCCTTGACTGCCTGGTAAGCTAGCACCAGTGTCTTAAATTTGATGTGAGCTGCAACAGGCAGCCAGTGAAGGGAAGTGAACAGAGGAGTAACGTGGGAGGAACGAGGGAGGTTGTAGACCAAGCGGGCTGCAGTGTTCTGGATGAGCTGCAGGGGTCTGGTGGCAGATGCTGGAAGACCAGCAAGAAGAGAGTTGTAGTAGTCCAAGCAGGAGAGGATCAGCACTTGGATGAGGAGCTGAGTAGAGTAGGTGGTGAGGAAGGGGTGGCTCCTTCGGCTGTTGTAAAAGAGAAATCTGCATGTCCGGGACACTGCAGTGATGTTCACTGAAGAAGAGAGTATGTTGTCGAACACCACTCGTAGGTTCTTTGCGCTAGGTGAAGGTGACCTGGAGATGACTGTCCAGGGGTGGTGTGGGAATGTAGATCACTTCCGTCTTGCCTGGGTTGAGCTTCAGGTGATGGTTGTCCATCCAGCTCTGGATGTCATATCGGCAAGCATATGCGAACAGAGTGCTTTGTTTCAGAAGGAGGGAAAAGAGAGAAACAACTGAGTGTCATCAACATAGCAGTGGTAAGATAGACCATGAGCAAAGATAATTGGGCTGAGAGACTGAGTGTAGAGGAAGAAGAGAAGCAGACCGAGGACTGAACCTTGGGAGACACCAGGGGTAAGTGGGCATGGTGCTGATACTGTACCAGTCTAGGTAACCTGGAAGGAGTGACCGGAGAGGTAGGACTTGAACCAATCCAGGGCTGTCCTGCAGATCTCCAGTGCTGATAGGGATGACAGGAGGATGTGGTGATCAAAGGTGTCTAATGCAGCAGAAAGGTCTAGGAGAATCAGGACAGAGGAGATTGAGGTGGCATGTGCTGCATGAAGTACCTCACTGACTGGGAGAAGTGCAGTCTCAGTTGAGTATCTGGCTCGGAAGCCAGATTGGTTTCAAATCAGTACCAGATAAAAGTTTGGACACACCTTCTAATTCAGTATTTTTTCTTTATTTTCATTAATTAAAAGACACTTCATGTCTTAAAGTAATGATGGGTGTCTTTCTCTTTACTTAGTTGAGCGGTTCTTGACATAATATGGATTACTACAGTTGTGGAATTGGGCTGTTTACTGTATTTTTATTATTTAGTATTTACTGTTTGATCTCCAATGCATTAAAAAGGCAAGAAATTGCACTAATTAACTTCTGACGAGGCACACCTGTTAATTGAAAAGCATTCCAGGTGACTACCTCATATGCTGGTTAAGATAATGCCAATAGTGTGCAAAGTGTCATCAGTGGCTACTTTGATGAATCGAAAATATGAAATGCTTTAGGGTTTTTTAACGCTTTTTTTTCCTTTACTACATAATTCCATATATGTTCCACATGTTACTTCATGGTTTTGATGTATTTAGTGTTGTACAATGTAGAAAATAGTCAAAATACAGAAAACAACTATGAATGAGTAGGTGTGTACAAACTTTTGACTGGTATTCTGTATGACTCTGTAATCTCTGCTGGTCATTTTATAGTAGCAATTTAAAAATGGGTTTTATACTGCTGGGACAAAAATCAGTAATAATTGCATTAGTCCACCTCCTCATATAAAACTAATCCTGATTAGGGCTTACAGTGATTTATTATGTTTAATGAATTTTGTGTGTCTGTGGGTAGTGTGTATGCAGGGCACCAGTCCATACTGATCCCTCCAGCAGAGTTAGAGGTAAACCCAGCCCTGTGGTTGCTCTCCGTCAGCCAATTTAAAGTGAGAGACACTTTCTGTTCTTACTCAGTCATGGAGCTCTGTACCAAGACCCTAGGCACGCTCACTAACTCGCTGAAGGTATGTGTACACACACACACACACACACACACACACACTGTCAGGCACATACAGTCTCTCAGAGGCTGTCCACACGGCAACGGATTCAGGTGAATCTGATAAAATTGTTTATCGTTTCGGCCTGGCGTCCACACGGCACCGGCGTTTTGGGTGCCCCAAAACGATTTTTTTTGAGAACGGGTTCCAGAGTGGAAAAATCTGGCAACGGCGCCGTTGCGAAGTCGTCTGGATGAGTAGAACGGATTTGTTTACGATGACATCACAACCACATGACTAGAACAAGCAGCACTCTCGCTGTTTTGTATGAACCACTGCATTGCATTCACTTTTGTATACAGCTTTTCTTTTAAATAAACAAGTAACTGAACCATTTCTTGAATTTCTTTTTTTTTATTGGATAAGACTGCTTTTCAAAATGTTCACACACAATAAGAAAATTAAGTTATATAAAACTATGCACACTAATAAAACTAATTTGTACACACAGAAGGCACGATTTCCTCGCGTAGTCGCAGCCATCTTCTTCTTGTTGTGTGTTTGTTCCTGTGAGTGCTTCACGCCGGGTAGAAGAAAGGGTTTATGCGCATGCGTCCTACTTCTTCTATTGTTCTGGTGTCTCCGATGGGACCGTCTTACAGCGCACGTAGAAGCGTGGCATGTATTGCATCGTTTTCAGCAAGTGTTGCGTTGCCATATGTACCTGATATTTTACTGATCTGTTGCCCATGTGGACGCGATATTTTTTTTAAATAAAATCTCGTTGCCGTTGTCGTGTGGATGTAGCCTCAGTCACACTCCATTTCACAAAAGCAAGACTCACATGTATACTTCCACTAACAGGTTGACACGTGCACAAATTATACACTCTAGTCCTCACAGAGGAATGTTGGACATTCACATATAAACACCACTGCTTATTACAGTACATATTTTTTGTCAGTCAAATGTATTCTTTGTAACTTGTTCTCTTCCTGTGTTTTATCTGACTCTCAGGCACGAGGACTGGATCTGTCCCGTGTACGCACGTGTGTGGTGGTGGCAGAGGAGAGGCCTCGAATCTCTCTGACTCAGTCCTTCTCTAAGCTTTTTAAGGATGTTGGGCTTCACCCTCGTGCTGTCAGTACTTCCTTTGGCTGCAGGGTGAATCTTGCTGTGTGTTTGCAGGTCAGTTACATCTCAATCAGCACACACAAGTGGACTGTTTTAATTTCAGCATTTATCAAACACTAATACAACTTCCTTACTTTAATGGATTTGTAGTTATTGAGAAGATAATGTTGTCCATTGACTGTATAAAGCCAAATCGGTTTGTAACCTTGAGGAATGAAGACATGGCTCGGAAAGGTTGGATTAGATCTCAAATGTCCTGCACAGAGCCCTGACTTCAACCCCACTGAACACTTTTGGGATGAACTGGAACACTAACTGAGCTCTAGGCCTCCTCACCCAACATCAGTGTCTGACCTCACTCATGCTCTTGTGTCTCAGTGAATACAAATCTCCATAGCCATGCTTTAAAATCTAGTGGAAAGCCTTCGCAGAAGAGTGGAGATTATTATAACAGCAAAGGGGGAATTATTCAGGAATGAGGTGTTCAACAAGTACATAAGGGTGTGATGGTTAGGTGATCACATACTGTACATACAGGATTTGCTTAATTTTAAGAGTTCTTGATGAGCCCGTCAATGATGGCGTAGCTCACTCTGGCCAGTCAAGTCAAGTTTATTTTTGTAGCACTTTTAACAATAGACATTGTCGCAAAGCAGCTTTACAGAATTTTAATGACTTTAACATGAGCTAATTTTATCCCTAATCTATCCCCAATGAGCAAGCCTGTGGTGACAGTGGCAAGGAAAAACTCCCTCAGGAGATGTGAGGAAGAAACCTCGAGAGGAACCAGAGTCAAAAGGGAACCCATCCTCATTTGGGTGATAACAGACAACGTGATCATAACATTTTTAACAGTTTCAGGATTCCCGCGGGTCCTTAAAAAGTCTTAAATACAACTTTCAGTTTTCAAGGCCTAAAAACGTCTTAAATTGTTTGGAATGACTGGAATTTTCGAAAGGGAGGTATTAAATGTAATATTTGACCGAATGAGTGAAATGTCTCCATCCGATTTGGGGTATTTTTTTAACTGTAATTTTAAAAGTGACCAGCGTACCTTTTGGGGGCAGCGTTGGTTCTGTGCATTCCGTAGATCAAGAACTAACGTTAGGAGGCTACTGGAGGAAGTGTGGTGTGGTGTGGTGGTTGTGAAGAGTGAGAGATACGCAGGTAGCTTACGTGGGCGCTAGAAAGCGCCCCCAAAATAAGGAGAAGAATCGTTTGCGATAAAAAGCGCTGGATCGCACAAATGTGTTTAAAGACGATAACGCAGCGCTGGGGACACGGCGGACTGGGAAACTGGTTTTTCACGGACACGAGGCGCACGCGTGTGTTGGAGATCAAGCACTCCGGAGTGAAACGCAGGGGGGTTTGCGCATGCGCACGAGTCAGGTGGAAAATGGGACTTATAGGACATAATACTACTACTAATAATGATTAGCATCATTTTTTTACATAATTAACATTGTTTATTGTACTAAGTTTAATATAAATATATAAACAACCTTTATTTCAAAACTCAATTAAAAAGAACTACAGAAAATACAATAATTCTAAATATAGTACAATATAAATAATTTGTACAAAAAGTTTTTTAGTTTTATTACCTATCGTCTACAACAGTGTTTTTAATATAATAAGAATAATATTAACAACCACTAATAATAATTAGTAGTAGTAATTATTATTGATTATTAATCATAACTACTTATGAATTAGTGATTAATAAGTACTCTGGATTATTAAATGTTATAAAATTAAGTTATTAAAAATTATTACAAATAATTATTAAAAAGTAGTAATTGGTAGAATACAAAGAAATACTCACGGTTTATAGATAATTTTTTAAAATAGTGAACATTGATATAACTACTACTAATAATAATAATAATAATAATAATAATAATAATAAACAATAATACTACTAGTAATACTTGTTGTTAATGTTATTAGTACAATTGTTATATCAATGTTCACTATTAAAAACAAATTATTATAATCCATGAATTGTTTGTATCGCCACTACTACTACTACTACTACTAATAATAATAATAATAATAATTACTACTTTTTTAATAATAATTTTAACTAATCTTATAACTCAATTTTATAGCATTTTAATAATCACTACTTATTATTAGTATAATTAAGTAGTAGTTGATGATAATTACTACTTATTAATTATTAAATTAAATTTTGATAATCACTGCTTATTAATTAAGTAGTAATTAAAATGCTATAAAATTGAGTTCATTTTTTTAATTATTAAAAAAGTAGTTATTATTATTATTAGTAGTAGTAGTAGTAGTAATATACTATTCAAAAAAAGTAGGGGATATTGGATTTACAAGTAGAATGAAATGCAGATCATGAGGTCAGGAAGGAAACAAATGACAGAAAAACATTAAGGAAACATTTGTCAATTTATTCGAAACCCTGTGTACAGTCAATAAAGGACAGATTCTCCAGAATAAGGGTCAACACAAACACAGGGTCACACAGCAAATTTACCACCATTTTGAAACCGAGTCAGTAGCGGGTAAAACCCTCTCGGTTGGCTAGACAAGCTCGAATTCGGCATGGCATACTCCTAACGAGACGTCCCAGGTCATTTTGGGGAATGTTATTCCATTCCTGTTGCAATGCTGCAGCAAGTTCTTGGACATTGGCAGGAGGTTGTTGACGTTGGCGTAGCCGCTGTCATGTCCCAGACATGATCGATGGGGGAAAGGTCCGGACTGAGTGCTGGCCATGGTAATCTGGTGATATTCTGCTGCTGGAGGTAATCTGTAACGGTCCTGGCCCTATGACATCTGGCATTGTCATCTTGGAAAATGAAACGGCGTCCATAACGACATGCAAACGGCACAACATGGGGTGCCAAGATGTTGTCCCGGTAGTACTGCCCTGTGACACGTCCAGCAACAACATGCAAGTCTGTTCTGCCGGCAGCAGTGATGCCACCCCCATACGGATCATGTCTAATGACGTTAACGTCATGGAAACGTTCGTTACGTCGGCGCCAAACCCTCCTGCGTCTGTCCAGGAAGTCCACAGTGAACCTCGACTCATCTGAGAACATTACGTGGTTCCATCGGCGATTATCCCAGCGTTGATGATGACGACACCATTGGAGTCTGGCCCTAATGTGACGATCCCTCAAACAGGGAATGACACGAGGACGTCGGGCGTGTAAGTGAAATCTGTGCAGTCGATTGCTGATGGTCTGGCCACTCACTACCAAGCCAGTATCCCTTCGAAGTTGAGACCTTATCTGATTTGCTGTTACCATACGATTTCTCAAGGCAATAGTGCGGATGAATCTGTCCTGAGCCTGAGTTGTTGCCCGTGGTCGACCGGATCGTGGTCTATCCTGAACAGACCCTGTAGCACGATGTCTGGACCATAATCTGCTGATGACAGACTGGGAAACATTCAATGCTCTTGCCACAACGACCTGTCTTGTGCCAACCTGTAGCATGCCAAGGGCACATAACCTCTCATCCTGTGTTAGACGGCGCATGGTCTCTGTTTAATTAACGACTTCAACCACTGATAATCTGATGCTTTCTCTTCAAAATCTTCCTTTGGAGTGGCTCTAACCTTCCAATTCAGAGTCATGCAAATTTGTGGCACGACCCCCTTGATCATCAGTAGCATCCCGTGCTGATCATGAGAGTGTCATTGATGTGTTTGGGTGATGAATTTCTTTGGAAATGCTTCCTCAGTAAGGAACTATACAACATGCTTTCGTATCCCTTTGTACATGTGAAAATTTGGATCTCAAAATAAAATGTCCCCTACTTTTTTTAAATAGTATACAAACAATTATTCATGGATTATAGATAATTAATGATTATTTTTGAATAATGAACATTGATATAACAATTGCACTGATGATAATTAGTTTACAGTTATTACAACACATTGATTAATATTGATAATAATGGTTATGAAAGGTGACAGTTGTTTTTCTGTGTTTAATGTAACACTCTGATGATTGTATGACTGCATAAACAGGTTTATGCTGTTACCTGCTATAATGCAGAAGATACTTGAGAACTTCCTCAGCCAGCTGTATACTGTACGACACTCAGACTGATTTTGCCGTCGGATATAAAATTACACATCAAAGATAATCTTTGGGGATTGAAATAATGCCGGCTAAGGTTGTTCAGCTGGTTCTACTTGCCGTTTATTGTTTTTGCTTTTGAAATGATTCATGGTGTTTTCTCCAGTAAACACCAGTCTTCTCCTTGCTGCTACAGTAGTTCTGCAGGCCCAAAACACACGACTTTGCTTCAGCTGTTTGCATGTCTAACAGTTGCCATTGATGCACCCTGTTGTTCACCAATTGTGTACATTCTTCTTAAGGTTAGTAAAAAAAAAAAAACTATTGCAGAAAACAGTTTTGAGTTGTTGTATTTATCATTTTCTTTGCCATGGTACAGTCTTAATTTTTCCATTTAGAGGTCTTGAAAAGGTCTTAAAAGTCTTTAAATTTGTACTTGAAAAATGTGCAGATACCCTGAGTTTTAACATGAAGTCTGTTTTGCTGAAGTTATAAACTCTTCATTGATGGAAACTTGAGTGCAAAACTGTTTATGACAACTGCAGTCCTAAAGTTAGCAAGCCATAAAAGCATTACTGTGTCCAGAGCATCTTCCAAGTGTGACTTTCAACTGTCTATATGGGGCCGTCCTCCACAGGAGCAATGTGATGAGACTCCAGACAGACTTAGGGCACCAGGATGGATTAGGCAGGTCCCAGGAGCAGAAGAGGTCAGCATCTCGATCCCAGGATTGACATGTAACTCAGACAGAGTGGAGGGGGAACAAGAAAGAGAGAGAAAACACAGGTTGTTAGGTATGCCCAAAGTCACCTGATGAGTAAGAACAGTATACATTTTGCTCTGAGTGCAAGCAAGGACTCTGGCAAAACTAACTATGACAGCATAACTAAAAGGGGAGAGCCAGAAGGTAACACAGGCATGAGGGAGCCCCGGGACATAAAGTAGCAGCCACTACACTGTCAACAAACTTGAGTGACCAAGCGAGTGGAGGACTGACAGTATCCATACATCCCAGTTTACCAAAACACTCTATGTCTGAGGACCCTCCAGATCTACTCTTTTACCTCATAAACACTATTAACAAAAGGCTTGACTAAACAGATATGTTTAGTCAGATATGTCTGATTCCCTAACACTACTTGGAAGGCTGTTCCATAACTGTGGGGCTTTGTAAGAGAAGGCTCTGCCCCCTGATGTAGCCTTCACTATATGAGGTACCAGCAGATAGCCTGCACCTTTTGATCTAAGTAGACGTGGCGGGTCATAAAGGACCAGAAGTTTGCTCAGGTACTGTGGTGCGAGACCATTCAGTGCTTTAAAGATCAATAGTAGTAATAATACAATACAAAACAATAAACAATACAAACAATAAACAATACAAAATTTGATTGAGAACGAATGCAGACATGATGTGGTCATATTTTCTAGTTCTAGTTAGGACTCTTGCTGCTGCATTTTGAACTAACTGGAGCTTGTTCATGCACTTATTGGAACATCCAGACAGTAAGGCATTACAATAATCCAAACTAGAGATAACAAAAGCATGAACTAGTTTTTCTGCGTCGTGTGGTGACATTAAATTTCTTATCTTGGCAATATTTCTGAGATGAAAGAAACCTATCCGGGTAATGTTATTGATATGAGTTTCAAATGAAAGACTAAGGCCAATAATCACCCTGAGGTCTTTTACTGCTGCACATGAAGAAACAGAAAGGCCATCCAGAGTTACTGTGTAATCAGAAAACCTACTTCTAGCTGCATGTGGTCCTAGTACAAGTAATTCTGTCTTGTCAGAGTTAAGCAGAAGGAAGTTAATAAGCATCCAGTGTCTAATGTCCTTTACACATTCCTCAATTCTATTAAGCTGGTGTGTCTCATCTGGTTTTGCAGAAACATACAACTGTGTGTCATCAGCATAACAGTGGAAACTAATACCATGCTTACGAATAATATCACCCAGAGGTAACATATATAAAGAAAAAAGTAGTGGGCCTAAGACCGAACCTTGTAAAACACCAAACTTTACCTCAGTATGCCTAGAAAAATCACCATTTACATCAACATACTGATAGCGATCAGTTAAATAAGAGCTGAGCCAGGAGAGGGCTGTTCCCTTAACTCCCACAACATTTTCTAGTCTATCCAGGAGAATGGAATGATCAGTGGTATCAAATGCTGTACTTAGGTCAAGCAACACAAGCAACGAGACACAGCCCTGATCAAACGCCAACAGTAGGTCATTTACTACTTTAACCAGTGCTGTTTCTGTGCTACAATGAAGCCTAAATCCTGACTGATACATTTCATGGATGTTATTCCTATGTAAATATAAGCATAACTGCTGTGCGACAGCTTTTTCTAGGATCTTGGAGATAAAGGGGAGGTTTGATATTGGCCAATAATTGGACAGCTGTCAGGTTTTTTAATCAGGGGTTTGATAACTGCAAGTTTAAAGGATTTTGGTACATAGCCAATCCTAAGAGAAGAATTTATTATTTTTAGAAGCAGTTCAATTCAGGTATTATCTGTTTGAATAGACATGTAGGTAAGGAATCTAGTACACAAGTTGAGGATTTTGATGCAGAGATTAATGAAAGTAGTTTGATTTCTCTAAGGGGAGTAAAACATTCTAATTGCTGATCTGATACAGTTATATTGTTAACTACAGGGTGACTTAAATTGTCTCTTAAGTTGTCTGACCTTAAATTGGGAGTTTGAATTTTTTGTCAGATATTTTCGATTTTGTCATTGAAAAAATTCATGAAGTCGTTGCTACTACATACTGCAGGTGTGCATGTGTCTATAGTGGTCTTTTTCCTGGTTCATTTTGCTGCAGTATTAAATAGGAATCTAGGATTATTTTTGTTAGCTTCTATTAGGAAGGAGAGATATGTTGATCTTGCAGCACTAGGAGCTTTTCTATACATCAAGAAGCTCTCCTTCCAAGCTAATTTGAACGCTACCAATTTTGTTTGACACCATTTACGTTCCAATTTTCAAGTGGTCTGTTTTAAAGTGCGAGTGTCATCGTTATATCAGGGTGCTAATTTTTTCCCTCTGATCATTTTCCTTTTAAGAGGAGCTACACTATCTAAAGTATAGCGGAACATTGACTCTAAGCATTCAGTTGCCTGATCAAGTTCTGCGGGGGCTGACAGTGACCCAATCAAAGTTGATAACTCTGGGAGATCATTTATAAAACTCTGTGCAGTAGTTGACATGAATGTACGTTTAATACAGTAGCGTGACGATGTGCATATATTATTACTCAGACATATTTTGAATGAGATGCGATAATGATCTGAGATAACTTCAGACTGTGGAAGTATGACTATATTTTCTACGTCTAACCCGAATATTAGTATTAGATTGAGAGTGTAACCCCCATTATGGGTCAGTCCTATGATGTTCTGATTAACCCCTACTGAATCTAAAATGGACACACACGCTGTTTTCAAAGGGTCTTCTGGGTTATCAAAATGAATATTAAAATTTCCGACAACTAAAGCTTTGTCTAAGGAAATAACCAGGTCTGAGATGAAAATCTGCAATTTCAGAAAGAAACTCAGAATATGGCCCCGGGGGCCTGTAAATAATAAGTAACAGAATTAACTGGGTAAACTTATTTTTCGAGGCTACATACATGATATTAGTATGAGGAACTTCAAATTTATTACATTTATAACCAGGTTTGTGTGTTACATCTAGATAATCATTATAAATAACCGCGACACCTCCTTCTCTAACAGTTAGACGAGGCTAGTGTATATAACTGTATCCAGGAGGACTAGTTTCATTTAATGCTATATATTAATTTGGCTTCATCCATGTTTCTGTTAAACACAGTACATTAAACTCCTGATCAGTAATAAGTTCATTAACAATTAGTGCAAATCCTTCTGGCCCCGTCTAGTCCAGAAGGAACGATCTAAAGTGGGCCACCTTGTACAATAAATGTTGCAAGCTATATACAGAAGCTATATACACCTTAGGAATACCTACCTATTTGCCAGAAAGTATCTAAAATGGTGAGGAATTGACTGAGAAGTGATTTTTTGTTAAACTGCTTATTCAGGCTTAATTAGTCCATAATTTCATTAATAATTGTAATTAAACAGATCTGGGTAGAAGTTATATGCACCCTAGGTACCCCTACCTTCGTGCCAGAAAGAATCAAAATCGGTGGAGAATTGAGGGAGAAGAAGTGATTTGTGTGGAAACTGCTTGTTAGGGCTTAATTACTCCATATCTTCATTATTAATTGCAATTATGCAAATGTGGGTAGAAGCTGTATGCACCCAGGCAGACCTACCTTCCTGTCAAAAATAATAAAAATTGAAGAATTGAGAGAGAAGTGATTTTTGTGAAATGTGGACGATGGACGGACAACACATGATGGCATAAGCTCATCGCCTGTCGGCTGGATGAGCTAAAAACATGTGGTGCTGGTAGCACTGAGGTTAAAACATTGGCCTTCCGATCAGAAGTTCATGAGTTCAAATCCCAGCACCACAAGTTGCTACAGCTGGGCTCTTGGGCAAAGCCCTTAACCTTCAACTGCTAAGTTGTATAAATGTGATAAATGTAAGTCACTCTGGATTTGAGCGTCTGCCAAACGTAATGTAAACAATTCAGCATCTCATACTGCCTGATGTTAAGAACAAAACCATGTTTTGATTTATATAATGAGATGAGCAATCATGAAAATAAATGTTTGAGAACTTTCCTTTAACGAAATGTTGTGTGTGTGTAGGGGACATCAGGACCAGACCCAACTACTGTCTATGTGGACATGAGAGCACTCCGACATGACAGGTAGCACATCCATATCAGTTCACACACAGCATCTTGAAATCTTCCACATAGACACTCACTCTCCCCAGTCTCAACTTAGAGCCTGGGAGAGTTTTTTTGTAAGTAGAGTTAGTATTTTGTTTTTTGTTTTTTTTTTGTAAATCAATGTTATATTATTATTGTGTGTCATGTAGAGTACGCTTGGTAGAAAAAGGGTCTCCACATAGTTTGCCTCTCATGGAGTCAGGCAAGGTGAGAAATCAAATATGCAACCTTTAAAGTGTTTAAAAGTGTTAAATAAATTTTATTATTATATTTAAATTATATTTACTAAGCAAATAAATAAAGAAACAAACATATTAATTTACTTTTGCTTTTGATCTGCAGATCTTACCAGGTGTCCGCATCATCATTGCCAATCCAGAGACAAAAGGGCCAATCGGAGATTCTCATTTAGGAGAGGTTAGACCAATCAAAGGCTGCCATTGAGCAATTAATAGATTTGGTTTATTCTGTGATTCATAACCTGTGAATATGGGTAAGTGTGTATGATGAGCATATGGAGTGTGTGTGTGTGTGTGTGTGTGTGTGTGTGTGTGTGTGTGTGTGTGTGTGTGTGTGTGTGTGTGTGCACGCGCGTGCACTGTAGATATGGGTGCACAGCAGTCAGAATGCGAGTGGATATTTCTCAGTATTCGGCGAGGAGAACGTTCGCTTAGATCATTTTAATGCCAGACTCAGTTTTGGAGACACACAAACTGTCTGGGCAAGAACAGGCTACCTCGGCTTCCTTCGCAGGACAGAACTCACCGACGCCAGTGGAGGTAAGTGTTTGTGTTGTGATGCATCTTTAGTGTTTGTACCGTAGGTATCTGTAGCTGAGTGCAGAATTTTCTACCCAATATCATCTTGCCAACCCCCAATTAAACAACTACCACCCAGGGAGGGTGTGCAGACCAACCTCAACAACTTATTTGAACTGAGCAGCATAACACACTTGTATCTGACATCCACAATTGGAAAATGTCACTGTGACTGACAGAGAGTATACCATCACTCCCACCCAGGAGCACAGACAATTTTGCTCTCGTGGCTCTCAGTCAGGGGCCCTCCAAAATTACTGACATCCTTCATGAGCAAAAATTAATGTAAAAAAATATGCAGTTAATGTTTTGGGCTCAAACATACAGGGAGATGATGTAGATTTATGTAAACATGTTTATATTCTGTACCTGTTTGAAATGATCATCAACCTTACAGTTCATAATTTGTGACACATTACATTACAACACTGAGACTCTTCCTGTAATGTCTTCCTATAATGCCTCCATCCAGAGCCTACACAAGTCTTTTATATTTGTAGTTTTGTGCAGTTTTCCTCTTCAGTTCAATCCACTGGTTTTCATTCGGGTTCAAATCCAGTGATTGAGATATTCATTTTCTTTTGTCAAGGTGCATCTTTTCTTTTTCATCTTTTTAATATTTACTGACTTCATATGAACCTTAGGCATAATGAATACCCAAATAATGATTTCATTATTCAAATTCTGGTATCTCAAATGGTTAAGTGGGTATCTGAATACCTGACCACACCACTCGTGTGTGTGTGTGTGTGTGTGTGTGTGTGTGTGTGTGTGAGAGACATATATACTGTGTGTGTGTGGATATAAAAAATATAATATGGACACGAGTCCTAGGCCTCCTCGAAGGCCAGCGCGAGCTTAACCGTGAATCAGTGCTGTTGGCGCAGAAGTGAAGTAACCTTCCAGCCAGTATAGTGTTAGTGAATGCTAATAAAGCAGTCAAGCCAGTGCTATCAAGAGCAAGTAGCACAGGCTAACGACCAATAAACTAAGAGTTCTGTCTCCAGACTCTTCTTCCACGCTGCACACTCGCCTCAGTATTTTTCACTCATACTTAAGTATTCTTTTCCCTATGTAATTTACTAAGTTACTTTTAAAATCAACATCAACAACTACACACAGTGACTCGACCTGGCAGCCTGCCGCTAAGCCTTGCAAAATCCTTTGCCCTGTTGCTTTTTCAGTGTGTGTGGCTAAGTTTTGGCTGAGCTGAAGTCCCAGCTCTTATAGGCAAGGCAAGTTTATTTATATAGCACATTTCATACACAATGGCAGTTCAATGTGCTTTACAGAAGTAAAAACAAAACAGTAAACAATAGAGAATAAAATTACATAAAATAATTTTATTTTTATTCTAATATATAATATTAAAATAATTAAACAATTAATTAAAAGAATTAAAAGAAAATAATAATAATTAAACAATAGTAGAAATAAAATAATAAAATGAAGTAGTAGTTCAAATAGGAGGAGAAAAAGAAAAAAAATAAACCAGCAGAATAAAATAGAATAAAGTTAAAGTAAATTTGAAACATGCAGAGAAAGTAAAAATTATAAAAAATGTAAAGAAGACAATATTAATTATTTAACAGAAAGCATCTGAAAACAGCTTGGTCTTTAACCTGGATTTGAAGCTGCCAACAGCAGGAGCATTTTTAATGTCCTCTGGCAGTTGGTTCCATAGCTGTACTGCATAGTAGCTAAAAGCTGCTTCACCATACTTTGTTTTAACAACTGGTTTTAATAGTAAATTTTTCTGTTTCGATCTGGTAGATCTGATTGGGTTAGGCCGCTGCAACATATCAGAGAGGCAATTGGGCCCTGTACCATTTAGAGATTTGTACACCAGCAGCAATGTTTTAAAGTCAATTCTGTAGCTTACTGGAAGCCACTGAAGGGACCTTAGAATTTGGGTAATGTGCTCTGTTCTTTTTGTTCGTGTGAGAACCCTAGCCGCTGCATTTTGAACCAGCTGAAGTCGTTTGATGGTCTTTTTTGGCAGGCCTGTGAAAAGGCCATTGCAGTAATCAACCCTACTAGAGATGAAGGCATGTATTAGTTTTTCCAGATCATTTTTTGACATAAGTCCTCTTAGTTTGGAAATGTTTTTTAGGTGATAAAATGCCGTTTTAGTGATTGCTTTCATGTGACTGTCAAAGTTTAGCTCGCTGTCAATGAAAACACCAAGATTTTTAACCATTTCTTTAGTTTTAATCCCTTTTGTGTCAAGAATAGTGGTAATCCTGAGTCTTTCATCTTTTTTTCCAAATAGAATTACTTCTGTTTTATCTGTGTTCAGCTGAAGAAAATTTTGTGACATCCAGCTGTTGATTTGATCGATACACTGGTAGAGACATTCAAGGGGGGCATAATCATTAGGTGATAGAGCAAAATAAATTTGGGTGTCATCTGCATAGCAGTGATACAAAATTGAATTGTTATTGATAATTTGCCCAAGTGGGAGCATATAAAGGTTGAAAAGTAATGGTCCAAGAATCGACTCCTGGGGGACACCACAGGTCAAGGACATTGACGTTGAGGAACAATTTCCCATGGTAACAAAGAAGCTTCTATCTTTTAAGTATGAATTTAACCAATTGATAACTTTACCAGTCAATCCAACCCAGGGTTCAAGTCGATATAGGAGTATGTTGTGATCAACAGTATCAAAAGCTGCACTGAGGTCCAGTAATACCAGGACCAATGTTTTGCCTGCATCAGTATTAAGACGTATGTCATTTATAACTTTAATCAGCGCTGTTTCAGTGCTATGATTGGCACGAAATCCTGACTGAAAATTATCAAAACGGCTGTTTGATATCAAGAAGGCAGTTAATTGATTGAAGACAATTTTTTCAAGGATTTTCCCGATGAATGGTAAATTTGATATTGGCCTGTAGTTATTTAATACTGAAGGATCCAGATTATTTTTTTAAGTAGGGGCTTTACAACGGCTTTTTTTAGGGACACAGGAACAACGCCAGTCTCCAGGGATGTATTTACAGTGGTGCTTGAAAGTTTGTGAACCCTTTAGAATTTTCTATATTTCTGCATAAATATGACCTAAAACATCAGCAGATTTTCACACAAGTCCTAAAAGTAGATAAAGAGAACCCAGTTAAACAAATGAGACAAAAATGTTATACATGGTCATTTATTTATTGAGGAAAATGATCCAATATTACATATCTGTGAGTGGCAAAAGTATGTGAACCTCTAGGATTAGCAGTTAATTTGAAGGTGAAATTAGAGTCAGGTGTTTTCAATCAATGGGATGACAATCAGTTGTGAGTGGGCACCCTGTTTTATTTAAAGAACAGGGATCTGTCAAAGTCTGATCTTCACAACACATGTTTGTGGAAGTGTATCATGGCATGAACAAAGGAGATTTCTGAGGACCTCAGAAAAAGCGTTGTTGATGCTCATCAGGCTGGAAAACGTTACAAAACCATCTCTAAAGAGTTTGGACTCCACCAATCCACAGTCAGACAGATTGTGTACAAATGGAGGAAATTCAAGACCATTGTTACCCTCCCCAGGAGTGGTCGACCAACAAAGATCACTCCAAGAGCAAGGCATGTAATAGTTGGCGAGGTCACAAAGGACCCCAGGGTAACTTCTAAGCAACTGAAGGCCTCTCTCAAGTTAGCTAATGTTAATGTTCATGAGTCCACCATCAGGAGAACACTGAACAAGAATGGTGTGCATGGCAGGGTTGCAAGGAGAAAGCCACTGCTCTCCAAAAAGAACATTGCTGCTCGTCTGCAGTTTGCTAAAGATCATGTGGACAAGCCAGAAGGCTATTGGAAAAATGTTTTGTGGACGGCTGAGACCAAAATAGAACTTTTTGGTTTAATTGAGAAGCGTTATGTTTGGAGAAAGGAAAACACTGCATTCCAGCATAAGAACCTTATCCCATCTGTGAAACATGGTGGTGGTAGTATCATGGTTTGGGCCTGTTTTGCTGCATCTGGGCCAGGACGGCTTGCCATCATTTATGGAAGAATGAATTCTGAATTATACCAGCGAATTCTAAAGGAAAATGTCAGGACATCTGTCCATGAACTGAATCTCAAGAGAAGGTGGGTCATGCAGCAAGACAACGACCCTAAGCACACCAGTCGTTCTACCAAAGAATGGTTAAAGAAGAATAAAGTTAATGTTTTGGAATGGCCAAGTCAAAGTCCTGACCTTAATCCAATCGAAATGTTGTGGAAGGACCTGAAGCGAGCAGTTCATGTGAGGAAACCCACCAACATCCCAGAGTTGAAGCTGTTCTGTACGGAGGAACAGGCTAAAATTCCTCCAAGCCGGTGTGCAGGACTGATCAACAGTTACCGCAAACGTTTAGTTGCAGTTATTGCTGCACAAGGGGGTCACACCAGATACTGAAAGCAAAGGTTCACATACTTTTGCCACTCACAGATATGTAATATTGGATCATTTTCCTCAATAAATAAATGACCAAGTATAATATTTTTGTCTCATTTGTTTAACTGGGTTCTCTTTATCTACTTTTAGGACTTGGGTGAAAATCTGATGATGTTTTAGGTCATATTTATGCAGAAATATAGAAAATTCTAAAGGGTCCACAAACTTTCAAGCACCACTGTATAATTTGAAGCACATCTGTAATTATAAGATGAAGAACAGACTTAAAAAAGTTGGTGGGCAGAATGTCCAATTCAGATGTTGAGGAACTGAGATTTTGTACAGTTTTTTCAAGAGTCTCATAATCAATTAAACAAAATTCTGACATTGTGTTGAAGTTATCTATCTGTGTCATTGGTGATTGCAGTTTTTCAATTTTTTGCAACTGAGATATATTATGAGGAATATTCTGCCGTATTTTATCAATTTTACCTTTGAAAAAGGATGCAAACTCATTGCCTTTATTAACTGAGAGAAGTTCAGATGCTAATTGTGGTGGGGGATTAGTTAACTTCTCTACTGTTGAAAACAGCACACGGGCATTGTTAGGGCCCGAGCCCTATGGGCGAAGGCCCTATTGTTCTTGTAAGAGTTCACTATTATTATTCTTCCGTCTTCTTCTTCTTCTTCTTCTTCTTCTTCCGTCTTCTTCTTCTTCTTTATTTTTCTCCGCTGTTGGGCCATTTTCGGGGCACTTGCCATGGGCGAAAACGCACGAAATTTGGCACCAGTTCCGAATTGCCACCGCTACTCAGAACCAGAAGCTCAAACTTGGCCGGGGCTCAGGGCCTCTATAGCGCCCCCTAAGTCGTTGTGATTTTGGCCTCCCGCATTAAGGTGCCTGGGTGCCATGTAGTTTGTAGTAGTGGCATGCCATTTGGTACGCTTATGTATCTCACTAAGCCGGACAAGAATGTAATGCCAATGCATTAGCCACGCCCAACAGGAAGTGAGGTAATTTCACTTTTGTGCGAAATGCATGGCCACGAAGACGGCGCAACTCCTCCTAGACCGTTCATAGGAATGTCACCAAAATTGATACACATCATCTACGGACATGGCTGACAAAAGTTACTAAATACGTTTCACGTAGGATCAACCGTTCAGAAGTTATACGTCAATCAATTTTCACTTCAAAATTTTACATGCTAAAAAATTCATAACAAATCTTCTAATTGCTCAAAACTGCTCATACTTCACACGCAAATCACTCATTGGGCTTCTGACATGTTACCCAATTTCTGTGATATTTCGCCACTGGGGGCGCTATTTTTGGGCAAAAATTCCAATCTTTCCTCAAATTTGGTCAAACTTCACGACCACCCTCTTACTACCTCCCATGTCATGTATACCACGTTTTGGAAATTTTCGTCCATGGGGGGCGCTGTTTGTGGCCGACGCTATTGCTCCAAAACGGGTTTTTGGTAAATAATTCCATAATGCTTTGCCTTCACACCACTACCTTGTGATAGTACGTTGCTGTTGTAGACACTTATTTTTCCAACTCATAATCGCTCATGTACAGCATAGCGCCACCTACTGACATGGGAAAACCAAAAAATTTATTCTTCAAAAATCTATATCTCATCTTCTATTTACTCAATTGTCATCAAACTTCATACGCAAACTCTTCATAGCTCACCTGACGTCTACGCCAAATTTTGTGCACTTTCGCCCCTGGGGGTGCTGGTTATGGCAAAAATGCTATTGCAGCTTCTGATTTGTCAAACTTGCCAAGCAAACTCTTTACAAGACCCTTATTGGGGCGCTTGACATGGTCGACAACGCACGTAATTTGGCTCCTTTTTCTTAGACTGCCACCGCTACTGAGAACCAGAAGCCCAGATCCAGGCGGGCCTCAGGGCCTCTATAGCGCCCCCTAACTCGTTGTGATTTTTGCCTCCCGCATTAAGGTGCCTGGCTGCCATGTAGTTTGTAGTAGTGGCATGCCATTTGGTACGCATATGTATCTCACTAAGCCGGACAAAAATGTATTGCCAATGCATTAGCCACGCCCAACAGGAAGTGAGGTACTTTCACTTTTGTGCGAAATGCATGGCCACGAAGACGGCGCAACTCCTCCTAGACCGTTCATAGGAATGTCACCAGAATTGATACACATCATCTACAGACATGGCTGACAAAAGTTACTAAATAGGTTTCACGTAGCATAAACCGTTCAGAGGTTATACGCCAATCAATTTTCAATGCAACATTTTACATGCTTAAAAATTCATAACAAATCTTCTACTTGCACAAAACTGCTCATGCTTCACACGCAGATCACTCATTGGGCTTCTGACATGTTACCCACTTTCTGTGACATTTCGCCACTGGGGGCGCTATTTTTGGGCAAAAATTCCAGTCTTTCCTCAAATTTGGTCAAACTTCACGGCCACCCTCTTCCTACCTCCCATGTCATGTATACCACATTTTGGGAATTTTCGTCCATGGGGGGCGCTGTTTTTGGCCGACGCAATTGCTCCAAAACGGGTTTTTGGTAAATAATTCCATAATGCTTTTCCTTCACACCACTACCTTGTGATAGTGCGTTGCTGTTGTAGACACTTATTTTTCCAACTCATAATCGCTCATGTACAGCATAGCGCCACCTACTGACATGGGAAAAACCAAAAAATTTATTCTTCAAAAATCTATATATCATCTTCTATTTTCTCAATTGTCATCAAACTTCATACGCAAACTCTTCATAGCTCACCTGACACATACGACAAATTTTGTGCACTTTCGCCCCTGGGGGTGCTGGTTATGGCAAAAATGATATTGCAGCTTCTGATTTGTCAAACTTGGCAAGCAAACTCTTTACGGTTTTTCGCGGGGACGCATGCCCCCGCCCCCCTTGGCCGCTGGCGCGAGGGCCCGTCGAGGCCGCTTGCGGCTTTAATTAGGGCCCGAGCCCTATAGGGCGAAGGCCCTATTGTTCTTGTAAGAGTTCACTATTATTATTCTTCTTTATTTTTCTCCGCTGTTGGGCCATTTTCGGGGCGCTTGCCATGGGCGAAAACGCGCGAAATTTGGCGCCACTTCCGAGAATTGCCACCGCTACTCAGAACCAAAAGCCCACACTTGGCCGGGGCTCAGGGCCTCTATAGCGCCCCCTAAGTCGTTGTGATTTTGGCATCCCGCATTAAGGTGCCTGGTTGCCATATAGTTTGTAGTAGTGGCATGCCATTTGGTATGCATATGTATCTCACTAAGCCGGACAAAAATGTAATGCCAATGCATTAGCCACGCCCAACAGGAAGTGAGGTAATTTCACTTTTGTGCGAAATGCATGGCCACGAAGACGGCGCAACTCCTCCTAGACCGTTCATAGGAATGTCACCAAAATTGATACACATCATCTACAGACATGGCTGACAAAAGTTACTAAATACGTTTCACGTAGGATAAACCGTTCAGAAGTTATACGTCAATCAATTTTCACTTCAAAATTTTACATGCTAAAAAATTCATAACAAATCTTCTAATTGCTCAACACTGCTCATACTTCACACGCTAATCACTCATTGGGCTTCTGACATGTTACCCAATTTCTGTGATATTTCGCCACTGGGGGCGCTATTTTTGGGCAAAAAATCCAATCTTTCCTCAAATTTGGTCAAACTTCACGGCCACCCTCTTACTACCTCCCGTGTCATGTATACCACATTTTGGGAATTTTCGTCCATGGGGGGCGCTGTTTTTGGCCGACGCAATTTCTCCAAAACGGGTTTTTGGTAAATTATTCCATAATGCTTTTCCTTTACACCACTACCTTGTGATAGTGCGTTGCTGTTGTGGACACTTATTTTTCCATCTCATAATCACTCATGTACAGCATAGCGCCACCTACTGACATGGGAAAAACCAAAAAATTTATTCTTCAAAAATCTATATCTCATCTTCTGTTTACTCAATTGTCATCAAACTTCATACGCAAACTCTGCATAGCTCACCTGACACGTACGCCAAATTTTGTGCACTTTCGCCCCTGGGGGTGCGGGTTATGGCAGAAATGATATTGCACCTTCTGATTTGTCAAACTTGGCAAGCAAACTCTTTACAAGACCCTTTTTGGGGCGCTTGCCATGGTCGACATCACACGAGATTTGGCTCCTTTTTCTTAGACTCCCACCGCTACTGAGAACCAGAAGCCCAGATCCAGGCGGGCCTCAGGGCCTCTATAGCGCCCCCTAACTCATTGTGATTTTGGCCTCCCGCATTAAGGTGCCTGGTTGCCATGTAGTTTGTAGTAGTGGCATGCCATTTGGTACGCATATGTATCTCACTAAGCCGGACAAAAATGTAATGCCAATGCATTAGCCACGCCCAACAGGAAGTAAGGTAATTTCACTTTTGTGCGAAATGCATGGCCACGAAAACGGCGCAACTCCTCCTAGACCGTTCATAGGAATGTCACCAAAATTGATACACATCATCTACAGACATGGCTGACAAAAGTTCCTAAATACGTTTCACGTAGAATAAACCGTTCAGAAGTTATACGTCAATCAATTTTCAATGCAAAATTTGACATGCTTAAAAATTCATAACATATCTTCAAATTGCTCAAAACTGCTCATACTTCACACGCAAATCACTCATTGGGCATCTGACATGTTACCCAATTTCTGTGATATTTCGCCACTGGGGGCGCTATTTTTGGGCAAAAAATCCAATCTTCCCTCAAATTTGGTCAAACTTCACGGCCACCCTCTTACTACCTCCCATGTCATGTATACCACATTTTGGGAATTTTCGTCCATGGGGGGCGCTGTTTTTGGCCAACGCAATTGCTCCAAAACAGGTTTTTGGTAAATAATTCCATAATGCTTCTCCTTCACACCACTACCTTGTGATAGTACGTTGCTGTTGTAGACACTTATTTTTCCAACTCATAATCGCTCATGTGCAGCATAGCGCCACCTACTGACATGGGAGAAACCAAAAAATTTATTCTTCAAAAATCAATATCTCATCTTCTATTTCCTCAATCTTGATCAAACTTGATACGCACACTCTTAACAGGTCACCTGACATATTTGCCATATTTTGTGAACTTTTGCCACTGGGGGCGCTGTTTTCAGGCAACAATTTATATCTCGGCTTCTGATTGGTCAAACTTGATCAAACTTTACAAAACAACTCTTCATAGGTCCCTTGACATGTATACCAAATTTGGTGAACTTTCACCACTGGGGGCGCTCATTGCGCTGTAGCAGTTGCAGGAGAGGTGTTTACAATCATGAGGCACCAGGAGTATGTTTTGGTTGCCTTAAACAAACACACATGACTTGTGGGGAATGGGTAGGCAGTCGGGAGCAAGTGTTGTAGCATAGCGCCACCTACTGACATGGGAGAAACCAAAAAATTTATTCTTCAAAAATCAATATCTCATCTTCTATTTTCTCAATCTTGATCAAACTTGATACGCACACTCTTAACAGGTCACCTGACATATGTGCCAAATTTTGTGAACTTTTGCCACTGGGGGCGCTGTTTTCAGGCAAGAATTTATATCTCAGCTTCTGATTGGTCAAACTTGATCAAACTTTACAAAACAACTCTTCATAGGTCCCTTGACATGTATACCAAATTTGGTGAACTTTCACCACTGGGGGCGCTCATTGCGCTGTAGCAGTTGCAGGAGAGGTGTTTACAATCATGAGGCACCAGGAGTATGTTGTTTTGGTTGCCTTAAACACACATGACATGTGGACCACTGGGGGCGCTCATTGCACTGTAGCAGTTGCAGGAGAGGTGTTTACAATCATGAGGCACCAGGAGTATGTTGTTTTGGTTGCCTTAAACACACATGACTTGTGGGGAATGGGTAGGCAGTCGGGAGCAAGTGTTGTAGCGTTACATACAGACTAATAGATGTCTAACAGAAGACAATCCTATGTAGCTATAGCTTGGTGACTGATGAGGTAAATACATTAATTTGGTTGGGAAGCCATGGCATAAAATGTTCTGTCCATGACAACATCTCAGCGCACCGTGTACTCTGTGTCCAATTCTGTGCTTTGTCACCATTGTGGGAGTAATGTCTCTTGCCAAAGAAGCTGTGGAAGGTATTTCGCGGGGACGCATGCCCCCGCCCCCCTTGGCCGCTGGCGCGAGGGCCCGTCGAGGCCGCTTGCGGCTTTAATTAGGGCCCGAGCCCTATAGGGCGAAGGCCCTATTGTTCTTGTAAGAGTTCACTATTATTATTCTTCCGTCTTCTTCTTCTTCTTTATTTTTCTCCGCTGTTGGGCCATTTTCGGGGCGCTTGCCATGGGCGAAAACGCACGAAATTTGGCACAAGTTCCGAGAATTGCCACCGCTACTCAGAACCAAAAGCCCAAACTTGGCCGGGGCTCAGGGCCTCTATAGCGCCCCCTAAGTCGTTGTGATTTTGGCCTCCCGCATTACGGTGCCTGGGTGCCATGTAGTTTGTAGTAGTGGCATGCCATTTGGTACGCATATGTATCTCACTAAGCCGGACAAAAATGTAATGCCAATGCATTAGCCACGCCCAACAGGAAGTGAGGTAATTTCACTTTTGTGCGAAATGCATGGCGACGAAGACGGCGCAACTCCTCCTAGACCGTTCATAGGAATGTCACCAAAATTGATACACATCATCTACAGACATGGCTGACAAAAGGTCCTAAATACGTTTCACGTAGGATAAACCGTTCAGACGTTATACGTCAATCAATTTTCGATACAAAATTTTACATGCTTAAAAATTCATAACAAATCTTCTGATTGCTCAAAACTGCTCATACTTCACACGCAAATCGGTCATTGGGCTTCTGACATGTTTCCCAGTTTCTGTGATATTTCGCCACTGGGGGCGCTCTTTTTGGGCAAAAATTCCAATCTTTCCTCAAATTTGGTCAAACTTCACGGCCACCCTCTTACTACCTCCCATGTCATGTATACCACATTTTGGAAATTTTCGTCCATGGGGGGCGCTGTTTTTGGCCGACGCAATTGCTCCAAAACGGGATTTTGGTAAATAATTCCATAATGCTTTTCCTTCACACCACTACCTTGTGATAGTACGTTGCTGTTGTAGACACTTATTTTTCGAACTCATAATCGCTCATGTACAGCATAGCGCCACCTACTGACATGGGAAAATCCAAAAAATTTATTCTTCAAAAATCTATATCTCATCTTCTATTTACTCTATTGTCATCAAACTTCGTATGCAAACTCTTCATAGCTCACCTGACATATACGCCAAATTTTGTGCACTTTCGCCACTGGGGGCGCTATTTTTGGGCAAAAAATTCAATCTTTCCTCAAATTTGGTCAAACTTCGCGGCCACCCTCTTACTACCTCCCATGTCATGTATACCACATTTTGGGAATTTTCGTCCATGGGGGGCGCTGTTTTTGGCCGACGCAATTGCTCCAAAACGGGTTTTTGGTAAATTATTCCATAATGCTTTCCCTTCACACCACTACCTTGTGATAGTACGTTGCTGTTGTAGACACTTATTTTTCCAACTCATTATCGCTCATGTACAGCATAGCGCCACCTGCTGACATGGGAAAAACCAAAAAATTTATTCTTCAAAAATCTATATCTCATCTTCTATTTACTCAATTGTCATCAAACTTCACACGCAAACTCTTCATAGCTCACCTGACATATACGCCAAATTTTGTGCACTTTCGCCCCTGGGGGTGCTGGTTATGGCAAAAATGATATTGCAGCTTCTGATTTGTCAAACTTGGCAAGCAAACTCTTTACAAGACCCTTATTGGGGCGCTTGCCATGGTCGACAACGCACGAAATTTTGCTCCTTTTTCTTAGACTGCCACCACTACTGAGAACCAGAAGCCCAGATCCAGGCGGGCCTCAGGGCCTCTATAGCGCCCCCCGAGCACCGTACATTGTGAGACCCTATTGTTACCATGTGTCCAATTCTGTGCTTTGTCGCCATTGTGGGAGTAATGTCTCTTGCCGAAGAAGCTGTGAAAGGTATTTCGCGGGGACGCATGCCCCCGCCCCCCTTGGCCGCTGGCGCGAGGGCCCGTCGAGGCCGCTTGCGGCTTTAATTAGGGCCCGAGCCCTATAGGGCGAAGGCCCTATTGTTCTTGTAAGAGTTCACTATTATTATTCTTCCGTCTTCTTCTTCTTCTTCTTCTTCTTTATTTTTCTCCGCTGTTGGGCCATTTTCGGGGCACTTGCCATGGGCGAAAACGCACGAAATTTGGCGCCAGTTCCGAGAATTGCCACCGCTACTCAGAACCAAAAGCCCAAACTTGGCCAGGGCTCAGGGCCTCTATAGCGCCCCCTAAGTCGTTGTGATTTTGGTCTCCCGCATTAAGGTGCCTGGTTGCCATGTAGTTTGTAGTAGTGGCATGCCATTTGGTACGCATATGTATCTCACTAAGCCGGACAAAAATGTAATGCCAATGCATTAGCCACGCCCAACAGGAAGTGAGGTAATTTCACTTTTGTGCGAAATGCATGGCCACGAAGACGGCGCAACTCCTCCTAGACCGTTCATAGGAATGTCACCAAAATTGATACACATCATCTACAGACATGGCTGACAAAAGTTACTAAATACGTTTCACGTAGCATAAACCGTTCAGAAGTTATACGTCAATCAATTTTCGATGCAAAATTTTACATGCTTAAAAATTCATAACAAATCTTCTAGTTGCTCAAAACTGCTCATACTTCACACGCACATCACTCATTGGGCTTCTGACATGGTACCCAATTTCTGTGATATTTCGCCACTGGGGGCGCTATTTTTGGGCAAAAAATCCAATCTTTCCTCAAATTTGGTCAAACTTCACGGCCACCCTCTTACTACCTCCCATGTCATGTATACCACATTTTGGGAATTTTCGTCCATGGGGGGCGCTGTTTTTGGCCGACGCAATTGCTCCAAAACGGGTTTTTGGTAAATTATTCCATAATGCTTTCCCTTCACACCACTACCTTGTGATAGTACGTTGCTGTTGTAGACACTTATTTTTCCAACTCATAATCGCTCATGTACAGCATAGCGCCACCTACTGACATGGGAAAAACCAAAAAATTTATTCTTCAAAAATCTATATCTCATCTTCTATTTACTCAATTGTCATCAAACTTCATACGCACACTCTTCATAGCTCGCCTGACATATACGCCAAATTTTGTGCACTTTCGCCCCTGGGGGTGCTGGTTATGGCAAAAATGATATTGCAGCTTCTGATTTGTCAAACTTGGCAAGCAAACTCTTTACAAGACCCTTTTTGGGGCGCTTGCCATGGTCGACAACGCACGAAATTTGGCTCCTTTTTCTTAGACTGCCACCGCTACTGAGAACCAGAAGCCCAGCTCCAGGCGGGCCTCAGGGCCTCTTTAGCGCCCCCTAAGTCGTTGTGATTTTGGCCTCCCGCATAAAGGTGCCTGGTTGCCATGTAGTTTGTAGTAGTGGCATGCCATTTGGTACGCATATGTATCTCACTAAGCCGGACAAAAATGTAATGCCAATGCATTAGCCACGCCCAACAGGAAGTGAGGTAATTTCACTTTTGTGCGAAATGCATGGCCACGAAGACGGCGCACCTCCTCCTAGGCTGTTCATAGGAATGTCACCAAAATTGATAGACATCATCTACAGCCATGGCTGACAAAAGGTCCTAAATACGTTTCACGTAGGATAAGCCGTTCAGAAGTTATACGTCAATCAATTTTCAATGCAAAATTTTACATGCTTAAAAATTCATAACAAATCTTCTAATTGCTCAAAACTGCTCATACTTCAGACGCAAATCACTCATTGGGCTTCTGACATGCTACCCAAATTCTGTGATATTTCGCCACTGGGGGCGCTATTTTTGGGCAAAAAATCCAATCTTTCCTCAAATTTGGTCAAACTTCTCGGCCACCCTCTTACTACCTCCCATGTCATGTATACCCCATTTTGGGAATTTTCGTCCATGGGGGGCGCTGTTTTTGGCCGACGCAATTGCTCCAAAACGGGTTTTTGGTAAATTATTCCTTAATGCTTTTCCTTCACACCACTACCTTGTGATCGTACGTTGCTGTTGTAGACACTTATTTTTGCAACTCATAATCGCTCATGTACAGCATAGCGCCACCTACTGACATGGGAAAAACCAAAACATTTTTTCTTCAAAAATCAATATCTCATCTTCTATTTACTCAATCTTGATCAAACTTGCTACGCACACTCTTAACAGGTCACCTGACATATCTCCCAAATTTTGTAAACTTTTGCCACTGGGGGCGCTGTTTTCAGGCAACATTTTATATCTCGGCTTCTGATTGGTCAAACTTGATCAAACTTGACACAACAACTCTTCATAGGTCCCTTGACATGTATACCAAATTTGGTGAACTTTCACCACTGGGGGCGCTCATTGCGCTGTATCAGTTGCAGGAGAGGTGTTTACAATCATGAGGCACCAGGTGTATGTTGTTTTGGTTGCCTTAAACACACATGACTTGTGGGGAATGGGTAGGCAGTCGGGAGCAGGTGTTGTAGCGTTACATACAGACTAATAGATGTCTAACAGAAGACAATCCTATGTAGCTATAGCTTGGTGACTGATGAGGTAAATACATTAATTTGGTTGGGAAACCTTGGCATAAAATTTTCTGTCCATGACAACATCTCAGCGCACCGTGTACTCTGTGTCCGATTCTGTGCTTTGTCGCCATTGTGGGAGTAATGTCTCTTGCCGAAGAAGCTGTGGAAGGTATTTCGCGGGGACGCATGCCCCGCCCCCCTTGGCCGCTGGCGCGAGGGCCCGTCGAGGCCGCTTGCGGCTTTAATTAGGGCCCGAGCCCTATGGGCGAAGGCCCTATTGTTCTTGTAAGAGTTCACTATTATTATTCTTCCGTCTTCTTCTTCTTCTTCTTCTTCTTCTTCCGTCCTCTTCTTCTTCTTCTTTATTTTTCTCCGCTGTTGGGCCATTTTCGGGGCACTTGCCATGGGCGAAAACGCACGAAATTTGGCGCCAATTCCGAGAATTGCCACCGCTACTCAGAACCAGAAGCCCAAAATTGGCCGGGGCTCAGGGCCTCTATAGCGCCCCCTAAGTCGTTGTGATTTTGGCCTCCCGCATTAAGGTGCCTGGGTGCCATGTAGTTTGTAGTAGTGGCATGCCATTTGGTACGCATATGTATCTCACTAAGCCAGACAAAAATGTAATGCCAATGCATTAGCCACGCCCAACAGGAAGTGAGGTAATTTCACTTTTGTGCGAAATGCATGGCCACGAAGACGGCACAACTCCTCCTAGACCGTTCATAGGAATGTCACCAAAATTGATCCACGTCATCTACAGACATGGCTGACAAAAGTTACTAAATACGTTTCACGTAGGATAAACCGTTCAGAAGTTATACGTCAATCAATTTTCGATGCAAAATTTTACATGCTTAAAAATTCATAACAAAGCTTCTGATTGCTCAAAACTGCTCATACTTGACACGCAAATCACTCATTGGGCTTCTGACATGTTACCCAATTTCTGTGATTTTTCGCCACTGGGGGCGCTATTTTTGGGCAAAAATTCCAATCTTTCCTCAAATTTGGTCAAACTTCACGGCCACCCTCTTACTACCTCCCATGTCATGTACACCACGTTTTGGAAATTTTCGTCCATGGGGCGCGCTGTTTTTGGCCGACGCAATTGCTCCAAAACGGGTTTTTGGTAAATAATTCCATAATGCTTTTCCTTCACACCACTACCTTGTGATAGTGCATTGCTGTTGTAGACACTTATTTTTCCAACTCATAATCGCTCATGTACAGCATAGCGCCACCTGCTGACATGGGAAAAACCAAAAAATTTATTCTTCAAAAATCTATATCTCATCTTCTATTTACTCAATTGTCATCAAACTTCATACGCTAACTCTTCATAGCTCACCTGACATCTACGTCAAATTTTGTGCACTTTCGCCCCTGGGGGTGCGGGTTATGGCAAAAATGATATTGCAGCTTCTGATTTGTCAAACTTGCCAAGCAAACTCTTTACAAGACCCTTATTGGGGCGCTTGCCATGGTCGACAACGCACGAAATTTGGCTCCTTTTTCTTAGACTGCCACCGCTACTGAGAACCAGAATCCCAGATCCAGGCGGGCCTCAGGGCCTCTATAGCGCCCCCTAACTCGTTGTGATTTTGGCCTCCCGCATTAAGGTGCCTGGTTGCCATGTAGTTTGTAGAAGTGGCATGCCATTTGGTACGCATATGTATCTCACTAAGCCGGACAAAAATTTAATGCCAATGCATTAGCCACGCCCAACAGGAAGTGAGGTAATTTCACTTTTGTGCAAAATGCATGGCCACGCAGACGGCGCAACTCCTCCTAGACCGTTCATAGGAATGTCACCAAAATTGATAGACATCATCTACAGACATGGCTGACAAAAGTTTCTAAATACCTTTCACATAGCATAAACCGTTCAGAAGTTATACGTCAATCAATTTTCAATGCAAAATTTTACATGCTTAAAAACTCATAGCAAATCTTCTACTTGCTCAAAACTGCTCATACTTCACACGCAGATCACTCATTGGGCTTCTGACATGTTACCCACTTTCTGTGATATTTCGCCACTGGGGGCGCTATTTTTGGGCAAAATTTCCAATCTTTCCTCAAATTTGGTCAAACTTCACGGCCACACTCTTTCTACCTCCCATGTCATGTATACCACATTTTGGGAATTTTCGTCCATTGGGGGCGCTGTTTTTGGCCGACGCACTTGCTCCACAACGGGTTTTTGGTAAATAATTCCATCATGCTATTCCTTCACACCACTACCTTGTGATAGTGCGTTGCTGTTGTAGACACTTATTTTTCCAACTCTTAATCGCTCATGTACAGCATAGTGCCACCTACTGACATGGGAAAAACCAAAAATTTTATTCTTCAAAAATCTATATCTCATCTTCTATTTACTCAATTGTCATCAAACTTCATACGCAAACTCTTCATAGCTCAGCTGACATGTTCGCCTAATTTTGTGCACTTTCGCCCCTGGGGGTGCTGGTTATGGCAAAAATGATATTGCAGCTTCTGATTTGTCAAACTTGGCAAGCAAACTCTTTACAAGACCCTTATTAGGGCGCTATTATTATTAGGGCCCGAGCACCGTTCAGTGCGAGACCCTCTCGTTGCCATGTGTCCAATTCTGTTCGTTGTCGCCATTGCGGGAGTAATGTCTCTTGCCGAAGAAGCTGTGGAAGGTATTTCGCGGGGACGCATGCCCCCGCCCCCCTTGGCCGCTGGCGCGAGGGCCCGTCGAGGCCGCTTGCGGCTTTAATTATTCTTCCGTCTTCTTCTTCTTCTTTATTTTTCTCCGCTGTTGGGCCATTTTCGGGGCGCTTGCCATGGGCGAAAACGCACGAAATTTGGCACCAGTTCCGAGAATTGCCACCGCTACTCAGAACCAAAAGGCCAAACTTGGCCGGGGCTCAGGGCCTCTATAGCGCCCCCTAAGTCGTTGTGATTTTGGCCTCCTGCATTAAGGTGCCTGGTTGCCATATAGTTTGTAGTAGTGCCATGCCATTTGGTACGCATATGTATCTCACTAAGCCGGACAAAAATGTAATGCCAATGCATTAGCCACGCCCAACAGGAAGTGAGGTAATTTCACTTTGGTGCGAAATGCATGGCCACGAAGACGGCGCAACTCCTCCTAGACCGTTCATAGGAATGTCACCAAAATTGATACACCTCATCTACAGACATGGCTGACAAAAGTTACTAAATACGTTTCACGTAGGATAAACCGTTCAGAAGTTATACGTCAATCAATTTTCACTTCAAAATTTTACATGCTAAAAAATTAATAACAAATCTTCTAATTGCTCAAAACTGCTCATACTTCACACGCAAATCACTCATTGGGCTTCGGACATGTTACCCAAATTCTGTGATATTTCGCCACTGGGGGCGCTATTTTTGTGCAAAAAATCCAATCTTTCCTCAAATTTGGTCAAACTTCACGGCCACCCTCTTACTACCTCCCATGTCATGTATACCACGTTTTGGGTATTTTCGTCCATGGGGGGCGCTGTTTTTGGCCGACGCAATTGCTCCAAAACGGGTTTTTGGTAAATAATTCCATAATGCTTTTCCTTCACACCACTACCTTGTGATAGTATGTTGCTGTTGTAGACACTTACTTTTCCAACTCATAATCGCTCATGTACAGCATAGCGCCACCTACTGACATGGGAAAAACCAAAAAATTTATTCTTCAAAAATCTATATCTCATCTTCTATTTACTCAATTGTCCTCAAACTTCATACGCAAACTCTTCATAGCTCACCTGACATGTACACCAAATTTTGTGCACTTTCGCCCCTGGGGGTGCTGGTTATGGCAAAAATGATATTGCAGCTTCTGATTTGTCAAACTTGTCAAGCAAACTCTTTTCAAGACCCTTATTGGGGCGCTTGCCATGGTCGAGAACGCACGAAATTTGGCTCCTTTTTCTTAGACTGCCACCGCTACTGAGAACCGGAAGCCCAGATCCAGGCGGGCCTCAGGGCCTCTATAGCGCCCCCTAAGTCGTTGTGATTTTGGCCTCCCACATTAAGGTGCCTGGTTGCCATGTAGTTTGTAGTAGTGGCATGCCATTTGGTACGCATATGTATCTCACTTAGCTGGACAAAAATGTAATGCCAATGCATTAGCCACGCCCAACAGGAAGTGAGGTAATTTCACTTTTGTGCGAAATGCATGGCCACGAAGACGGCGCAACTCCTCCTAGACCGTTCATAGGAATGTCACCAAAATTAATAGACATCATCTACAGACATGGCTGACAAAAGTTACTGAATTGGTTTCACGTAGGATAAACCGTTCAGAAGTTATACGTCAATCAATTTTCAATGCAAAATTTTACATGCTTAAAAATTCATAACAAATCTTCTAATTGCTCACAACTGCTCATACTTCACACGCAAATCAGTCATTGGACTTCTGACATGTTACCCAATTTCTGTGATATTTCGCCACTGGGGGCGCTGTTTTTGGGCAAAAAATCCAATCTTTCCTCAAATTTGGTCAAACTTCATGGCCACCCTCTTACTACCTCCCATGTCATGTTTACCACATTTTGGGAATTTTCGTCCATGGGGGGCGCTGTTTTTGGCCGACGCAATTACTCCAATACGGGTTTTTGGTTAATAATTCCATAATGCTTTTCCTTCACACCACTTCCTTGTGATAGTACGTTGCTGTTGTAGACACTTATTTTTCCAACTCATAATCGCTCATGTACAGCATAGCGCCACCTACTGACATGGGAAAAACCAAAAAATTTATTCTTCAAAAATCAATATCTCATCTTCTATTTTCTCAATCTTGATCAAACTTGATACGCACACTCTTAACAGGTCACCTGACATATGTGCCAAATTTTGTGAACTTTTGCCACTGGGGGCGCTGTTTTCAGGCAACAATTTATATCTCGGCTTCTGATTGGTCAAACTTGATCAAACTTTACAGAACAACTCTTCATAGGTCCCTTGACATGTATACCAAATTTGGTGAACTTTCACCACTGGGGGCGCTCATTGCGCTGTAGCAGTTGCAGGAGAGGTGTTTACAATCATGAGGCACCAGGAGTATGTTGTTTTGGTTGCCTTAAACACACATGACTTGTGGGGAATGGGTAGGCAGTCGGGAGCAAGTGTTGTAGCATAGCGCCACCTACTGACATGGGAGAAACCAAAAAATTTATTCTTCAAAAATCAATATCTCATCTTCTATTTTCTCAATCTTGATCAAACTTGATACGCACACTCTTAACAGGTCACCTGACATATGTGCCAAATTTTGTGAACTTTTGCCACTGGGGGCGCTGTTTTCAGGCAACAATTTATATCTCGGCTTCTGATTGGTCAAACTTGATCAAACTTTACAAAACAACTCTTCATAGGTCCCTTGACATGTATACCAAATTTGGTGAACTTTCACCACTGGGGGCGCTCATTGCGCTGTAGCAGTTGCAGGAGAGGTGTTTACAATCATGAGGCACCAGGAGTATGTTGTTTTGGTTGCCTTAAACACACATGACTTGTGGACCACTGGGGGCGCTCATTGCACTGTAGCAGTTGCAGGAGAGGTGTTTACAATCATGAGGCACCAGGAGTATGTTGTTTTGGTTGCCTTAAACACACATGACTTGTGGGGAATGGGTAGGCAGTCGGGAGCAAGTGTTGTAGCGTTACATACAGACTAATAGATGTCTAACAGAAGACAATCCTATGTAGCTATAGCTTGGTGACTGATGAGGTAAATACATTAATTTGGTTGGGAAGCCATGGCATAAAATGTTCTGTCCATGACAACATCTCAGCGCACTGTGTACTCTGTGTCCAATTCTGTGCTTTGTCACCATTGTGGGAGTAATGTCTCTTGCCAAAGAAGCTGTGGAAGGTATTTCGCGGGGACGCATGCCCCCGCCCCCCTTGGCCGCTGGCGCGAGGGCCCGTCGAGGCCGCTTGCGGCTTTAATTCTTCTTCTTCTTTATTTTTCTCCGCTGTTGGGCCATTTTCGGGGCGCTTGCCATGGGCGAAAACGCGCGAAATTTGGCGCCACTTCCGAGAATTGCCACCGCTACTCAGAACCACAAGCCCACACTTGGCCGGGGCTCAGGGCCTCTATAGCGCCCCCTAAGTCGTTGTGATTTTGGCATCCCGCATTAAGGTGCCTGGTTGCCATATAGTTTGTAGTAGTGGCATGCCATTTGGTAGGCATATGTATCTCACTAAGCCGGACAAAAATGTAATGCCAATGCATTAGCCACGCCCAACAGGAAGTGAGGTAATTTCACTTTTGTGTGAAATGCATGGCCACGAAGACGGCGCAACTCCTCCTAGACCGTTCATAGGAATGTCACCAAAATTGATACACATCATCTACAGACATGGCTGACAAAAGTTACTAAATACGTTTCACGTAGGATAAACCGTTCAGAAGTTATACGTCAATCAATTTTCACTTCAAAATTTTACATGCTAAAAAATTCATAACAAATCTTCTAATTGCTCAAAACTGCTCAGACTTCACACGCTAATCACTCATTGGGCTTCTGACATGTTACCCAATTTCTGTGATATTTTGCCACTGGGGGCGCTATTTTTGGGCAAAAAATCCAATCTTTCCTCAAATTTGGTCAAACTTCACGTCCACCCTCTTCCTACCTCCCATGTCATGTATACCACATTTTGGGAATTTTCGTCCATGGGGGGCGCTGTTTTTGGCCGACGCAATTTCTCCAAAACGGGTTTTTGGTAAATAATTCCATAATGCTTTTCCTTCACACCATTACCTTGTGATAGTGCGTTGCTGTTGTGGACACTTATTTTTCCATCTCATTCTCACTCATGTACAGCATAGCGCCACCTACTGACATGGGAAAAGCCAAAAAATTTATTCTTCAAAAATCTATATCTCATCTTCTGTTTACTCAATTGTCATCAAACTTCATACGCAAACTCTTCATAGCTCACCTGACATGTACGCCAAATTTTGTGCACTTTTGCCCCTGGGTGTGCTGGTTATGGCAGAAATGATATTGCAGCTTCTGATTTGTCAAGCTTGGCAAGCAAACTCTTTACAAGACCCTTTTTGGGGCGCTTGCTATGGTCGACATCGCACGAAATTTGGCTCCTTTTTCTTAGACTCCCACCGCTACTGAGAACCAGAAGCCCAGATCCAGGCGGGCCTCAGGGCCTCTATAGCGCCCCCTAACTCATTGTGATTTTGGCCTCCCGCATTAAGGTGCCTGGTTGCCATGTAGTTTGTAGTAGTGGCATGCCATTTGGTACGCATATGTATCTCACTAAGCCGGACAAAAATGTAATGCCAATGCATTAGCCACGCCCAACAGGAAGTGAGGTAATTTCACTTTTGTGCGAAATGCATGGCCACGAAGACGGCGCAACTCCTCCTAGACCGTTCATAGGAATGTCACCAAAATTGATACACATCATCTACAGACACGGCTGACAAAAGTTCCTAAATACGTTTCACGTAGAATAAACCGTTCAGAAGTTATACATCAATCAATTTTCAATGCAAAATTTTACATGCTTAAAAATTCATAACATATCTTCAAATTGCTCAAAACTGCTCATACTTCACACGCAAATCACTCATTGGGCATCTGACATGTTACCCAATTTCTGTGATATTTCGCCACTGGGGGCACTATTTTTGGGCAAAAACTCCAATCTTTCCTCAAATTTGGTCAAACTTCACGGCCACCCTCTTTCTACCTCCCATGTCATGTACACCACATTTTGGGAATTTTCGTCCATGGGGGGCGCTGTTTTTGGCCAACGCAATTGCTCCGAAACAGGTTTTTGGTAAATAATTCCATAATGCTTCTCCTTCACACCACTACCTTGTGATAGTACGTTGCTGTTGTACACACTTATTTTTCCAACTCATAATCGCTCATGTGCAGCATAGCGCCACCTACTGACATGGGAGAAACCAAAAAATTTATTCTTCAAAAATCAATATCTCATCTTCTATTTTCTCAATCTTGATCAAACTTGATACGCACACTCTTAACAGGTCACCTGACATATCTGCCAAATTTTGTGAACTTTTGCCACTGGGGGCACTGTTTTCAGGCAACAATTTATATCTCGGCTTCTGATTGGTCAAACTTGATCAAACTTTACAAAACAACTCTTCATAGGTCCCTTGACATGTATACCAAATTTGGTGAACTTTCACCACTGGGGGCGCTCATTGCGCTGTAGCAGTTGCAGGAGAGGTGTTTACAATCATGAGGCACCAGGAGTATGTTGTTTTGGTTGCCTTAAACACACATTACTTGTGGACCACTGGGGGCGCTCATTGCGCTGTAGCAGTTGCAGGAGAGGTGTTTACAATCATGAGGCACCAGGAGTATGTTGTTTTGGTTGCCTTAAACACACATGACTTGTGGGGAATGGGTAGGCAGTCGGGAGCAAGTGTTGTAGCGTTACATACGGACTAATAGATGTCTAACAGAAGACAATCCTATGTAGCTATAGCTTGGTGACTGATGAGGTAAATACATTAATTTGGTAGGGAAGCCATGGCATCAAATGTTCTCTCCATGACAACATCTCAGCGCACCGTGTACTCTGTGTCCAATTCTGTGCTTTGTCACCATTGTGTGAGTAATGTCTCTTGCCAAAGAAGCTGTGGATGGTATTTCGCGGGGACGCATGCCCCCGCCCCTCTTGGCCGCTGGCGCGAGGGCCCGTCGAGGCCGCTTGCGGCTTTAATTCATATTCCTGCTGATGATGTTGGAGAAGAAAGACTGTCTTGCTTTACGAATTTCATAATTATAATTACAAAGCATCTCTTTATGGATTTGATAATGGATGTGAAGTTTAGATTTGCGCTATTTTCTTTCAGTCTTTCTACATTCTCTCTTTAGTAGTTTAACAGCCGGGTACTGCTTCCATGGTGCTTTCTGCTTATCATTGACTCTTTTGATTTTGAATGGAGCAATATCATCCATAATTTGGGTCATATTTAAATTAAAAATTTCCAGTAAATCATCTACAGAGTCTGACATTTTGGTTGAGTTCTGAGAGAGAGCTTGCTCAAAGAGAGCACATGTGTTGTCTTTTATGACTCTCCTACCTATAGTCGTTGAGCTGTTCTGAATGTGAGGAGACATAGAAACATCAAAGAAAACACAGAAATGATCGGATAAGGCCAGGTCAACAACAGTAGTAGAAACAGTAAGACCCTTTGTGATGATGAGGTCAAGAGTATGACCACGAGAGTGGGTCGGCCCCTGTACATGTTGTACTAGGTTGAAGTTGTCAATAATTGCAAGTAGTTCTTTGGCATAAGTGTTATCAGTATTATCTACATGCAAGTTAAGATCCCCAGATATAATAAGACAATCAAACTCTAAGCAAATAACTGACAACAGTTCACCAAACTCTTCAAGAAAGACTTTGGCTGAATGTCTCGGAGGCCTATAAATAGTTAATAATAATATGTTAGGAGAGCATGTAACAAGTGCACATAAGTGTTCAAAGGACGTAAAATCACCAAGTGAGGATTGTTTACATTGAAAAGAGACTTTGAATATATTTGCGATCCCTCCACCTTTCCCTTGTCGGGTAACATTCAAAAAATTAAAATTTGGGGGAGCTGCTTCAATAAGGGTGGTAGCACTATTTGCTTGATCCAGCCAAGTTTCAGTTAGAAGCAAAAAATCAAGATTGTGTTTGCAAATAAGATCATTAATTAAAAATGACTTGTTTAAAAGTGATCTAACGTTCAGAAGAGCTAGCTTTACAGAAAGTCTAGAAGTAATATCTGCTTGTGCACTCTGATGTTGTTTTAAAACAGGAAGGAGATTAGATTGGTTCACCCCCAGGGTTAAATGTGCTCTATGTTTTCTATTTCTTATCAACACAGGAATAGAGAATGGCATAGACACATTGGGTCCCAGCTGGTTTTCAAAACTACACCCATTCGCAGGGACCCAGAGTACATCAAACAAGACTTTTTAAATGTTCCATTTGGTTTGAGGGTGAAAGGATTGGAGATGACATGTATCTTTTGGATGGTGAAAAATATTTGTAGCCAGCTGAAAGTCCTGGGCGAACACGATTTTGATGAACTGGGTACACTGCTTGTCGCGACAGATTTGGGCTGGAAAAAGAGTGTGTAGCCATTGGGAGCAATTTTTTCATGCTATTTGGGAAATCCATCCAGGGGGAAGATAGAGATGACGAAATGGGGTCCTCTGATTTTTGGCAGTCTGTCTTTGAATGTTGGCAGTCTTGTAGGTCAGATGTCTGTATGTCCTTGATGACGACTTGCAAAGATGATTGTTTAGGCTTTGTAACTATGTCAGTCTGCGACATCTTATCAACTGTTTTCCTCAATGCTGGCTGAGAAAAGATTGCAAGTCTGTAATGGTCTACTAAGAATTTGGCTCCAATCCAGCTGAGTTCAGTGCTATTTGGCTTGTAAAATTCTCTGCGATTCCAGAAAAGGTTAAAATTGTCTATGAAGTTCATACCAAATGAAAAACAAGTTTTCCAAGCCAGGTGTTAAGACTGAAGAGTCGAGAAAAAGCAAAACTTCCTCTCGCTGGAAGTGGGCCACTGATAAAAGATTGAATTCCAGTCTTATAGAGCTCAGAAAAAAGTTTTCTGAAATCATCTTGGACAAACAGCTGTTCTCTGAAAACATCATTTGCTCCCACATGCACAACAATACGTTTAATAGTTTTATGCTCGGACATGAGTTTCAAAATGCTGTCTTTGGTGTCAGAGATGGATGCATTTGGAAGGCAACAAATAATCATCCCATAACCTTTTAATTGTCTTACAGTGGAATCACCAAGAACAAGGGTTGTGGGATCAGGTGGTGTTACAAGCTGCTTTTTGCCTCTTCCCACAGCTCTTCGATCTTGGTGCGATCTCTTTTTACTATGTGTTGGTCCGCTTGAAAAATCCTCTTCCACATCCCTGAGGCATTCAAATTTGTTCTGAAGCCTTATGGGCTGTGGATTTTCCATAGGATTGTAGATCCTATTGTAATTTGTAGAACGAGCTGGTGTTGAAGTAATTACTCTTCTGTTTTTATTTTTGGGCTTGCCACCCATCATTTGCCAGTTTTCTGTACTCACATTTTGCCCAGCTTGATTGATGAATTCATCCACTTGATCTGCAATGCCATCGGTCTGTCGGAGTGCAATCTCTGCATTCTCAGCCACTGTTTCTGTACTCCTTTCCTGAGATATCGCTTTTAATTCATCCGTCTTTGGCAGAGCATCAATCTTGGATTCCAGAATAGAAATCCTCTGTTCTAGTTCCATGCATTTTCTGCAGGATTTTTTGCTCCCTGGCATTTTGTTTTTAAAAACTAACTTATCTTATAAAGATGAAAAATAAAATGAAAAAAAAAATAGTGGAAATTAAATTAAAAGCTTTATAGTGGCGAACCGTTATAGTAACGGTTCGCCACTGCTTGTAAATATGCGTGAAGAATATCTAATGAAGTTTTGGTAGCCTTTTGGGTGTTCAACGCATGTTTAGTTTCAGTTTTCAGTTTATTTATTTAGTGCTTAATTATAGCATAACTAATCCTAGCACTGTATTAGCCTTGTCTTTCTCTTTCTCGGCGAACAAAGAAATGGTTCTGTGTGTGTGCAGCAGAAAACTTTCCTGTTGGATATTCACATCAGCTCCGACATGTGATGTCGTGTTGTCTTGACAAAGTGCAATAACATAAACTATATTGCACGCTTATTCTCCATTGGGTAGAGTGACATAATATATGTAGGATAAGTGATATGTTCACAACATCACATGATATCAAACCAAATTAATGAAACCTGCTTGAAGGGAATAAAATACATGTGTTTATATTCCATCGAAAAAGTGTCCTGTATATATAATAATTCCTGATGTTTTCCAAGTCATTCCCAGTGTTTTCCTGCTGACTGGATGCGCGTTGTCAAAATAGCTGGTATACTGGTTTACCTCTGTTCCTCTGTCCATCCATCTGTCCATATCTCCGTCTGTCCAAAACACCCTTTTTCTCAGCAACCACAAATCATAGCCACTTGGTACCAAACTTCAGTTTGGGGTTCTATACCGTGTATACCGTTTTCAGGTCTGTCGCACATCAACTTCCTGTTTACCAACTGAATGTTTTTACAAAACATGTAGCGTGAATTTACAAAATTTTTGTTGCACTTTTCTCAGCAACTACAAATCACAACTGCTTGATATTTGGTACCGAGCTTCAGCTTGGGGTTCTATACCGTGTATACCGTTTTCAGGTCTGTCACACATCGATTTCCTGTTTACTGACAATGTATTTATGAAACATATAGGGTGGATTTTGACGCTATTTCAAGAAGCAAAATGCTATTTCAAAATGACGGTTTACCAGGATGCTATTTGAAATCCCTAGGGAGAGACACTGCTCTTTACTTGTTTCAGGGTTAATTATTTGCTGAAGACAACATTCATAATAAGTGTCCTGTTCCTTCTATTGCTTGCATTCTGATATAAGTGAGAGCGGGGGGAGATACGTAAGTGAGCAGTGGCTCACAGGTGATCTTGTTTGTGGATATGTCCATACAATATAAACAGAGGTGGAAAGAGTACTAAAATATTATACTCAAGTACAAGTACTGTTACTCTGATGAAATTTTACTTAAGTACAAGTAAAGTTACCAGACAAAAAAATCTACTCAAGTAAAAGTAAAAAGTAGATCATTTAAAATGTACTTTGAGTAAAAGTAAAACGTTACTTTTAACAATGGGTGTTTTCTGCCTCCATTGTGTTGTGCAAAAATGAAAGAAGAGGAAACGAGGATATATGTACATCTCAACCCAGATGTTTTATTTAAAGGAAGTGTATCAAATTGAATGCTTAGGATAATGCTGCATTAAAACTGAGACAAACAAAAAAGGTCAATACACACAGTCATGTCGTTTACATCGCCCTGACCACACACAAAGCATTGTACACGAAATATGAAAGTGAAATGTTGCACCGAAATCTCGTAGCTTGCCTGTGTGCACTGTGTGTTATTGAACAATTCAATTCAAACATTATTTGTTTTGCTTAGTATTCCTTTCTGGCCTGTTGGATGTAGAATGGTAGGAGGACTGATCACGTCAGGTTGGCGAGCTAACTTGCTTGCATGATTAGCCAACCGAATAACAGACTAGTTACCGTTATGTTACAGTACCAACGGGTTGCTACTTCAACATTAGCAATGCCATCCACTATTTTTGGAATATAACCAGCCTATTGTCGTTTTACTATGGAAAGGAAACATTATGATCAGGGGCGCAGATACGTTTTTTGAACTGGGGGGGACAAAAAACTGGGGGGGACAAAGCTGCCAGCAAACCAACCCCAACCCCGATATGCCTGTCAAACTTGTTGTGGGTAACCATAGCAACTAAGCTCGAGCTCGCAACCTGTGCAGTCTGCGCAGCTCAACCAACCGAATATCAGTCTTTGTTTTGTTTTATGTGAGTTGTTGCAACTATGTATACACTGCTGTGCACCTCAATAAACCGAATGGTAATTAGTCTTTTGATTTTTCCGTGAGGTTTGCCTTATGCAAAGAAAGACAGCATAGACGTTTTTTCCTCCCTATAAGTGGGAGGGACCGAATGAGGTGAATTTAAATCTGGGTGGGACAAATCCCACCCGTCCCACCCTCTATCTGCGCCCGTGATTATGATGCCAATGACAATACTTACCTCAACATGCTTGCGCAGATTAGACGTCGAATTTTTGTATGCCGCAATGGTTGTCTTCTTGGGCACACATAATCTGCATTGCATAATGAAACTGTCACCCCTTTTCTCTACGAAGCTGAAGTGATCACGTATGTAGGGCCAGGGGTGCACTTCATTACTGGAAGAAATTGCGTTTTCTGCAGGGTCGTCCACCACAGGTTCCTCGGTCTCCTCCATGTCCGCAGGGGCGCTTTATCAACACCCGTGGCCCAGGGGCGAGGCCCCTCATAGGCTACCTGTCAACCCTACCCTTACCGTTGGCCAGGAAAACACTCTTATTTTATTTGCAATACGTGTCAAGCATTTACAGTGTAAGCGCGTAATTAGCCTAGAAGCCTACGATAGGTTATGTTTGGCTCAGCGTAGCTGCGCAAGGCCCACGCTCACATCGCTCAACACATCCAACCACAGAGGGAGAGAACACGCGCATTATCATTACAGAGCCGGTTCTGATTATTACCACGGACAGGACAGTGATACTGTGTAACTTTCACGCAGGGGCATGGCCAGAGATAACCACACAAGCGCGCGTGCGCTATAATGTAGACCTATGTGTTGTAAACATAAAACACACACACCTACAGACAAGTCCTTTTAAAAAATAAAATACATAAAAATAGCTCAGCGGCATGAAAACAAACATTCACTGCAAGACAAGGTGCCCTAGAATCGCCATCAGTTTTTAATATCTATATGGACTTTGTTGTCAGGATTGCACAGCATGAGATATCAAAACTGTACCCAGATACAGGCTTCAAGTTCAGATATTGCATTCCAAATGAGGTATCCACAAGAGAAATGCGTACGAAAGCACGAGCATCAGGAGAGGGTTGCATAACAGAGATTCTATACGCAGATGATCAGGCCATACTCGCTGGATCCATCAAGGAGCTTCAGAATATTCTTCAGTTGTATGATAAGACCTACACCCGCTTTGGTTTACAAATATCATATGTCAAAACAGAAACAATGGCTTTTAACGTCAATGAGGATATCAAATGTAAACCAAGTATCATTTCCCTTGGCGGCACTAATATTAAAAACGTCCGCACCTTTAAATATCTTGGTTATAATGTCAGCAACTGTGATGAATCCTCACACTTCCTGCATGCTAGGATAAGTGCTGCATTCATGAAATGGAATGAACTGAAACACGTTCTAACCGACCACCGAATACTACTAAAAACCCGTATAAAGTTCCTAGTGGCATGCGTTCGATCTCGTCTCCTGTACAGCACACAGGCATGGCAACTATCATCCAGTGAAATTCACAAAATTGAGGTAGTGTGGCACGGCTTCCTAAGGAAAATGATTAAAGGTGGATATAAACGAAAGAATGCCCCTGACCAAAAGAACACTACAAATGAAGATATAGACTGGAGCTACAAGATGTCCAATGCTGACCTCCGGAAACTGACAGGAACCCAGGATATAAAACTATCCTGCTACGTACAACAACTAAAATATATTGCTTACGTTTGCCGGATGGGCAATAACCAAGTGCAAAAGCAGCTCCTGTTTGACAAAAATGGTTACAAATGGACAAAATGGGAAAATCTGCTGGGCATAGACACCCAACAGATAAGACCTATGATGATGGACAAATCAAACTTTGAGCAACTGCTGCAACTGCTACAGCAGAAGCACCCCTAGAGAGTTTAACTTTTGACAGGGGAACATGATGATGATGATGAAGGTACTTGGCTCGGCGGCCACATGAAACGTAAACACCATGGACAGCGGCCAAACTCATACTGTAACTCTACAGACCGAAATACACGAAACCAAGTCCTACTAGGGTCTATTTTACCGATCTATGTTCAAGCATCATGCAAGTCTTCCTTCTCCTTGAATAAGACCGTGCATTCAACTGCCTTTTTGACATGACTGCATCGAAATACCACTCAATATTTCACGCACTCCATCAAGAAAAAAGTTAAACATGATGAACACGGGCATACTGTTTTGAGCATACGATTTTTTAAAAAGAAACTAGCTACATCAAAGTCCTTCAATAAACCCATCCTTTAGCGCAAATGAGCTTAACCTAGTTCAAAGCATGACGCTAGCAGTAGCTGCATAAGGCAAAATCATGTGGGCCTTTCGTCAACAACAAGCCACGGCGGGCAAACATTAATAATCAAGTGTCCTTACCTTAAAATGTTGTCTTGACCACAGAACTTCTCAAGTATTTCACTTAAATCCACACGGGTTAACAACACACCCAACACAGCTAGCGAGAAATGTGGATATGCGCTAGCTTTGTATTGCTGTTCCCCTCAGTATGCTTACTCTGTCTGCTGCCCGAACTGTGAACATTATAGGCTACAATCTTTTCATCAATTTCTTCAGTAGATGCCGTTTTAGACATTTTTATTATCCCCATCGAAATATGCTATTATACTAACAGGATTATAACTCAAATCACACGACACGTATTCAAATCACAACTGATTTATTTTACTGTTGGACAGATCATAGCATATCTAGCCTAGCTGCACATAGCCTAGCTGCTGGTAGGCTGATAACTGATAAGTAGCTGATATTCTGAACAGATTGGTGATCCTTACCTTAAAAAAGTCTGTGACTTTAGGCAACGATTCTATCATTACCTGCATCTCTCTTTTTTTTCCTTTTATGCGCCCCGCTAACATGTGAACCCTTCATCTTTCAAAGCCTCTAAATTTATGTCTCAGTAGTCTGCAGTCTTTGGCGCGCTTTCGTGCGTGACATTACATTTTGTTATATTTTATTCTGGTACAGTTGTGGGTGTTCGTTTCGCGAACCACATCCACCATGTCTCTTACAGCAGGCTACTGTGCGCTCATTTATTTCTAACCTTATTTCTATCCGTACATTAATGTAGGCCCACGATTCCGACAGTTTATTATTTTATTAATATTACAAGGCCCCTGATTGGCTGTGGCCCAGGGGCTTGAGCCCCCCGAAGCCCCCCCCTTTAAAGCGCCGGTGCATGTCCACCATCGTCTGTGTGAGACTCGCGCGCGCGACAACTGTCCTTCCCGTGATTCATTTCCAGAACGCATTTCCCCTTCTCCGTTTTAGCCTTTTTTAAATTTTTTATTTATTTATTTATTTTTACTCAGTAACGGTTGTGATGTAAAATGTACCGAAGTACACTACTTAAAACATACTTAAGTAAAAGTACACTCTTTAAAAATTACTTGAAAAAGTATAAGTACACAAAAAAGCTACTCAAGTACAGTAACGCGAGTAATGTAATTCGTTACTTTCCACCTCTGAATATAAATAACATGACATGGTGGTGTGAAGAAATGAAGTTTTTCTTCTCATGTTGAAAATATTTTCACTCGTTTCCTCTGCTCACTCATGAAATATCCATTCACCACTCCAAGATAAACTTCATATCTTCACGCAACTGTATAGTATCCTCTATGTATGCACATTTGTGTGATTGTGTGTGTGTGAGTACAAATAAGTGCTTTCTTGTAGAGAGGCACGATGCGCTGTACGTAGTGGGAGCATTGGATGAGGCAATGGAGCTGAGAGGGATGCAGTATCACCCCATTGACATTGAGACTTCCATCATCCGAACCCACAAGAGCATTACAGAATGGTGAGCGCATGCGTGCATAAACACACTGTTATTCATACTTGTGTACTTATGCATTCACAAATGACGACTAAACACTATTATACTGTACACAATAAAACAGAAGCATAGTTCAGAAGCAGAACAGTTTTGATCTCTCTTGCTGTGTATGTTTTGATCTTGATCTCTGTTTGTGTCAGTGCCGTTTTCACCTGGACTAAGCTCTTGGTTGTGGTGGTCGAGCTGGATGGTTCAGAGCAGGAGGCCCTGGACTTGGTCCCCATGGTAACTAATGTAGTTCTGGAGGAGCATTACCTCATCGTGGGTGTGGTGGTTGTCGTGGATACCGGCGTTATTCCCATCAACTCCCGTGGAGAGAAGCAGCGCATGCACCTGAGAGACGGCTTTCTCGCTGACCAGCTTGACCCCATATATGTTGCCTACAACATGTAGAACAGACAAACACAACCATACGCAAACACTTCAACTTAAAAATGTAGAAGGACATACTTGCAGCTGGGTGCATAAACATGGCCTAGAAAATGCAGAAAAACACACATTTAGCCCTAAATATGGAAACCCACTGACAGAAACATGCACTTTCTCCAACACATATAAATGGCGTGAAATATGTAGAAACACAAGCATACACGTTTACTTTTGGAAGCCGAAAGCACTAACTAATACAATGCAGATCATTAAACAGTGGCATCTCTAAAGTAAAGAACTGTAGCCACACGTGTATACACACACATGCACACACACAAATAATGCATAGGTATGTGCTAATAGGGTTGTTATTCAGTCATCAATCTGTAGTCAAACAGGTTGCACATTTTGCCTCTCCATAAACACAGGAGAATATGCATTTTTTTACTGCATGCAACGTTAAGAGTTTCCACTGATGACATTGAAGGACACAATAGAAAGAATGTGTTGCACGCAGACAGTTTACCACATGAAGCCAATTCAAAAGTGTACCTTTACAAATGATGGTTATCAGCCAAAACGTATTCTAATTAGCCAACAAGACCAAGTCTTACCTTTTTGCTGGCGGTGACCGAGCCCATGACCAGGAAGTGTGCTGATGAGAGGTTTACAATGTTACATGCATAATCAACTGGCGTACATAATCACGCACTCACCCATATATGGGCCATGGCGCCTGTGTATATAAGGGAGTTGGAGACCTATCTTAAGTTTTCTTTGGTGTTTGTGTTTTGTCCATGTGCAATTCATTGTTTTGCTAGTGTTGCTTTATTTTGTTTATCCTGCAATATTTTCAAGTCAGGGAATTTTATAAGATATTTACTGTCAAGTCTGACATATTGCTCATATATTATCTGAAGGCTTTGTTTCTTTCTTTTTTTTAATTTGATGTTGCAGAAGTAGCCGTTTTATACAAAGACATATCAAACAAAACATTTTAAATTACCTATTTTCCTTAATATGTTTAAATGTGATTTGTGCACAGGTTATCCTGTTTGTCATCCCTTTATTTTATGCAATAGCATAAGTTATTTTTCATTTTATCGGTTTTATTTTTGTCAAACGTAACTTTCATGCCTTGGCATCTTGTGTGACTCTCTAACATGCAGACATATACATGTGTATATATTATGTATAGCTTGTGTTTATGAAGATGACAAAGTACTGCTTCCTCTCTGTTATTGTATGTAGCTAGGGTGGAAAAAGAGACTCCACAAAAAAAAATGACTGAGGGAAGGAATAACAGTCAGAGAGGTGGAGATGTGTGTGTGTGTGTGTGTGTGTAAGTAAATCCTGGTTCATTTTTATTTTTCCTTGTGTCTTAAGTTTCCTGCAGGACTACGAGCTGTGGGTTCTGTCATTATGGTAAAAGCAAACAAAAGATGTCTTTTAAAATGTCAATAAACTATTTTCTATTATTCAGTAAAAGCACGAAAACTTGTCTGTTTGTGTCCTGATCCCCTCTGTTTAAATTTAGTTATTTAAAGCTCATTATAAACAAAAGTTTCATTCATTTATTTCAGACTTACTTAAAGAAGGTAGAAAGTGGAGTAGACAAAGTGTTATAAAGTCATTATACTGTTGACACAGCATTTGGAAAAGAACTTATTGCTGTCTGAACAGCAGCGTCACTGTTCACCCACCAAAAGACGAGTCGAATGTGGGGCTTATTTAATAGAAAGTTGGTCCAGAATGATTCCAGTAAGGTAAGGAGGATGGCTTGTTAATGTGTTGTATAATTGAGTGCTGGTTTTAATTGGTGATTGTCATTCTCAAGATAAAAAGTAAAGTTGTGTTCAATATGTGGATGAGAATTATGGATGGATTTCATGCTGAGATAGATTTGCGTGTCATTGGTGCAGCAATAAAGACTGAGGTTGAAGTAGCCAAGGCAGAGGAGTATGTAGAAGATAAAGAGATGAGGCCCAAACATTGTGCCTTTAGAAACAGGAGAAGAGGTGGAGGTGTGGTTGCTGCTGTTCAAGTGAAAGGAGAGTTGGTCGAGAGCCCTTAACCCCAGTAGTGTCACTCAGGTCTAACAATTTAAGGATATTGAGGGCTCCAGTATGTGCAGAATTGAGAAGGCTATTGATGGGAGGTTTCAGTTTGGTTGAAACCCAAACTGTTTGAGAAGGCTGTTAGATTGAAGGTACAGTGGTGCTTGAAAGTTTGTGAGTCCTTTAGAATTTTCTATATTTCTGCATAAATATGACCTAAAGCATCATCAGATTTTCACACAAGTCCTAAAAGTAGATAAAGAGAACCCAGTTAAACAAATGAGACAAAAATATTATACTTGGTCACTTATTTATTGAGGAAAATTATCCAATATTACATATCTGTGAGTGGCAAAAGTATGTGAACCTTTGCTTTCAGTATCTGGTGTGACCCCCTTGTGCAGCAATAACTGCAACTAAACGTTTGCGGTAACTGTTGATCAGTCCTGCACACCGGCTTGGAGGAATTTTAGCCTGTTCCTCCGTACAGAACAGCTTCAACTCTGGGATGTTGGTGGGTTTCCTCACATGAACTGCTCGCTTCAGGTCCTTCCACAACATTTTGATTGGATTAAGGTCAGGACTTTGACTTGGCCATTCCAAAACATTAACTTTATTCTTCTTTAACCATTCTTTGGTAGAACGACTGGTGTGCTTAGGGTCGTTGTCTTGCTGCATGACCCACCTTCTCTTGAGATTCAGTTCATGGACAGATGTCCTGACATTTTCCTTTAGAATTCACTGGTATAATTCAGAATTCATTCTTCCATAAATGATGGCAAGCCGTCCTGGCCCAGATGCAGCAAAACAGGCCCAAACCATGATACTACCACCACCATGTTTCACAGATGGGATAAGGTTCTTATGCTGGAATGCAGTGTTTTCCTTTCTCCAAACATAACGCTTCTCAATTAAACCAAAAAGTTCTATTTTGGTCTCATCCATCCACAAAACATTTTTCCAATAGCCTTCTATGTCTACGTGATCTTTAACAAATTGCAGATGAGCAGCAATGTTCTTTTTGGAGAGCAGTGGCTTTCTCCTTGCAACCCTGCCATGCACACCATTGTTGTTCAGTGTTCTCCTGATGGTGGACTCATGAACATTAACATTAGCCAATGTGAGAGAGGCCTTCAGTTGCTTAGAAGTTACCCTGGTGTCCTTTGTGACCTCGCTGACTATTACACGCCTTGCTCTTGGAGTGATCTTTGTTGGTTAACCACACCTAGGAAGGGTCACAATGGTCTTGAATTTTCTCCATTTGTACACAATCTGTCTGACTGTGGATTGGTGGAGTCCAAACTCTTTAGAGATGGTTTTGTAACCTTTTCCAGCTTGATGAGCATCAATAATGCTTTTTCTGAAGTCCTCAGAAATCTCCTTTGTTTGTGCCATGATACACTTCCACAAACATGTGTTGTGAAGATCAGACTTTGATAGATCCCTGTTCGTTAAATAAAACAGGTTGCCCACTCACACCTGTTTGTCATCCCATTGATTGAAAACACCTGACTCTAATTTCACCTTCAAATTAACTGCTAATCCTAGACATTCACATACTTTAGCCCCTCACAGATAGGTAATATTGGATCATTTTCCTCAATAAATAAATGACCAAGTATAATATTTTTGTCTCATTTGTTATGGGTTCTCTTTGTCTACTTTTAGGATTTGTGTGAAAATCTGATCACGTTTTAGGTCATATTTATGCAGAAATATAGAAAATTCTAAAGGGTTCACAAACTTTCAAGCACCACTGTAGGAATGCAGCTGATTGGCAAAAAACACATTGAGAGGATTTGGATAAAAAGCAACTGTGGCACTAATATTTGTGGGGTAACGTTTCAAATGACTAAGCATTCTGGTGTAACTTCAGTAGGTGTCAAAATATCGTTTACAAAATATATGGATCTGATGACACTAAATGAATTAAATTTTTTGATACATTCTCAGTAACTCATGCGTGTTCCATCATTATTTTATTCTCAGTGCCTGCCACTGATCAGTGTGTAATCAAATCCACGTGTAATAATGAAGTACTAACCACTTAACATATCACCCTCTACGAATAGGCTTGGGAATGTGATGTCATGACATCTCAACAAGAAGACTACTGGTAATGTTAGCTTTCTTGCACTAATTGTAATTGTTGGCCTCCCTGCTGGCCCTGTATACAGTGTCTTGTAAAAGTATTCATCCCCCTTGGTGTTTGTCCTGTTTTGTTACTGTGGCAGCGGGGGCGTGGTCAAGCGTCGGTCTGTGAACAGAGGGCGGAGTCAGGGAAGGTAAGTGGCAGAATCACTGCACCTGATGTCAGTTAACCTGTTTGTGTGTCTTCCCCAGTGACCGTGCCCCATAAAAGGAGAGAGCGAGCAGAGAAAGGGGGCTCTCTCCCCAACCAGACAACTTGTGTGTGTGCGCATGTGTGGCTGGGAGAGTGTAAAGTCACTGAAAAGTGCAAAAATAAAGAGTTTTGGAAACTCAGTTCTGGCCTGCCGTACTTCTGTGCTCAAAGTTCTACAGTCGCATTACAAGCTAGAAGCAAAATTGATTTTTTTTTTTTGTGTGTGTGTGTGGGGGGGGAGCACGATTTACACAATATGCCAAAAACTTTAAATGTGCCAAAAAAAATTATGACACAAGCAATAATTAAGATGAAAAAACAGAAATCTGGAGTGTGCATAGGTATCCCCCCCCCAAAAAAGTCAATACTTTGTAGAGCCACCTCTCTCTATTAGCTTAGCATGTCTAATCACTGGGATTTTTACCCATTCCTCAAGGTAAAACTGCTCCAACTCCAAGTTAGATGGGTTGCGTTGGTGTAAATCTTCAATACTTGCCACAAATTCTTAATTGGGTTGAGGTCTGGGCTTTGACTAGGCCATTCCAAGACATTTAAAGGTTTCCCTTTAAACCACTCCAGTGTAGCTTTAGCAGTATATTTAGGATCATTATCCTGCTGGAACGTGAACCTTCATCCCAGTCTCAAACCTCTGGTCGACTCAAACCGGTTTTCCTCCAGAATTGCCCTGTATATACTGCCATCCATCTTTCCTTCAATACTAACCAGCTTTCCTGTCCCTGCAGATGAAAAACATCCCCATAGCATGGTGCTGCCCCCACCATGCTTCACTGTAGAAATGGTGTTCTCAGGGTAATGGGAAGTGTTGGGTTTGTGCCACACATGGCATTTTCCATGATGGCCAAACAGTTCAGTTTTAGTGGCATCTGACCAGAGAACCTTCTTCCATGTGTTTGGGGAGTCTGCCACATGCTGTTGGGCAAACTCCAAACTTGTTTTTTTTTCTTTAAGCAATGGCTTTTTTCTGGCCACTCTTCTATAAAGCCCTGCTCTGTGGACTGTACGGCTTAAAGTGGTCCTATGGACAGATACTCCTATCTCTGCTGTGGATCTTTGCAACTCCCCGAGTGTTATCTTTGGTGTCTTTGTTGCATGTCTGATTAATGCCCTCCTTGTCTGGTCTGTGATTTTTAGTGGGTGGCCTTCTCTTGTCAGGTTTGTAGTGGTGCCATATTCTTTCCATTTTGCTATAATGAATTTAATGGTGCTCCCTGGGATATTCAAAGCTTGGGATTTTTCTTTATAACCCAACCCTAATCTATACTTCTCCACAACTTTGTCTCTGACCTGTTTGGAGGCTCCTTGGTTTTTATGTTTCTTGCTTATTAGTGTTGCAGAGTCAGGGTCCATCCAGAACAGGTTGATGTATACAGACATCATGTGACAGATCAGGTGACACTTTGATTGCACACAGGTAGATCTTAATCAACTAATTACAACCCCGATTCCAAAAAAGTTGGGACAAAGTACAAATTGTAAATAAAAACGGAATGCAATAATTTACAAATCTCAAAAACTGATATTGTATTCACAATAGACTATAGACAACATATCAAATGTCGAAAGTGAGACATTTTGAAATTTCATGCCAAATATTGGCTCATTTGAAATTTCATGACAGCGACACATCTCAAAAAAGTTGGGACGGGGCAATAAGAGGCTGGAAAAGTTAAAGGTCCAAAAAAGGAACAGCTGGAGGACCAAATTGCAACTCATTAGGTCAATTGGCAATAGGTCATTAACATGGAAGCATGGAAGGTAATAAATTAAATGACAGGGCGCAAGAAGAGCAAAGAGAGTCAGTTAAATGGTGCCAATGCAGAAGAAAAAACAACAGCATGGTACAACCACTTCAAAAATCTTCTTGGAAAACCCCCAGCAGTTGACAATGAAAATGGAGATGAAAGAATTCCAATAGTTTTTAGTGATCTGAATATAGATGATGGACCCTTCACACATGAAGAGTTCTTAAAAGTGAAAAGAACATTGAAGAATAATAAAAGTGCTGGTCCAGATGGTATTCCAATGGAAGTGCTCAAGTATTGTGATCTTGATAACTACATTCTTGGTTTCTGTAATAAGGTACTAATTGAAGGGAACAGACCAGAACAGTGGTCACTCTCGCACATACAACCTATTCCCAAGTCAGGAAATCTCTCTATTACTGATAATTATCATGGCATCAGCTTAACGTGTGTCATCACAAAAGTCATGAACAGGATGATACTGAACCGAATCAGGGACAAGCTAGATATACATCTAAGACCAAACCAAAATGGATTTAGACAATGTCGATCCACACTCTATCAGATTTTGGCGCTGCGTCTGATTATGGAGGAAACAAAGAAGAACAATCTCTCGGCTGTGATGTGCTTTATACATTTCAAAAAAGCATTTGACAGTGTACACAGAGGGAAAATGATGAAAATCCTTCAAGCCTACAGCATCCCAACGCGCCTTCTAAATGCGATTCAGGAAATGTACACTAATACTAGAGCAAGAGTACTTTCTCCAGATGGAATAACAGAAGAATTTGAAATAAAAGCTGGAGTGCTACAGGGAGACACCCTTGCACCATACCTTTTTGTTATCATCTTAGATTTCGCCCTGCGACAAGCTATTGATTACCATAGTGAAGATCTGGGTTTTACCATCACACCCAGACGCTCCAGTAGAGACCATGCAATTACCTTAATGGATCTTGACTTTGCAGACGACATCTGTCTACTCTCCAACACACTAGAGGAAGCACAAAAACTACTGCTAAAGGTAGAGTCAGAATGTAACAAAGTTGGTCTACACCTAAATGCCAAAAAGACTGAAGTAATAACAACGAACATCCCCCGGCCAACCCTTCCTCTTAAGACAAGAGAGGGACAAGAACTTAAGGAAGTGGATGACTTCAAATATCTTGGGGCATGGGTAAAATCTTCTGAGCAAGACATAAAAGTTAGAAAAGCACTAGCATGGAATGCAATGAACAAGATGAAAACAGTGTGGACCTCCAATCTCTCCAGAGATTTAAAGCTTTCCTTCTTTAAAGCAACAGTTGAGACAGTTCTCCTTTATGGTTCGGAATGTTGGACTTTGACAAAACATCTCGAGAAATCCTTGGATGGAATATATACCAGAATGTTGCGTACAGTGCTCAATGTAAATTGGCATGATCAAATACCTAATGCCATTCTATATGGTGATCTGCCACGTCTAAGCAATGTAATTGCTAGTAGAAGAATGGGCGTGGCAGGTCACTGCCAATGGCATGAAGAGCTTGTTACCAGCAAAGTCCTCCTGTGGGAACCCACCCATGGGAGGAGAAACCAGGGGCGGCCCATTAAAACGTTTATTGACATCCTTAAATCTGATGCCGGGGTTGCCACCCTGAATGAGCTTGCCACGTTAATGATGGAAAAATGTGACTGGCGTGGGAGACAGGAGGCTCGCCTGAGGGCGGCCTAAGTAAGTAAGTAAGTCATTAACATGACTGGGTATAAAAAGAGCATCTTGGAGTGGCAGCAGCTCTCAGAAGTAAAGATAGGAAGAGGATCACCAATCCCTCTAATTCTGCGCCGACAAATAGTGGAGCAATATCAGAAAGGAGTTCGACAGTGTAAAATTGCAAAGAGTTTGAACATATCATCATCTACAGTGCAATAATATCATCAAAAGATTCAGAGAATCTGGAAGAATCTCTGTGCGTAAGGGTCAAGGCCGGAAAACCATACTGAGTGCCCGTGATCCTCGGGCCCTTAGACGGCACTGCATCACATACAGGCATGCTTCTGTATTGGAAATCACAAAATGGGCTCAGGAATATTTCCAGAGAACATTATCTGTGAACACAATTCACCATGCCATCCGCCGTTGCCAGCTAAAACTATAGTTCAAAGAAGAAGCCATATCTAAACATGATCCAGAAGCGCAGACGTCTTCTCTGGGCCAAGGCTCATTTAAAATGGACTGTGGCAAAGTGGAAAACTGTTCTGTGGTCAGACGAATCAAAATTTGAAGTTCTTTATGGAAATCAGGGACGCCATGTCATTTGGACTAAAGAGGAGAAGGACGACCCAAGTTGTTGTTAGCGCTCAGTTCAGAAGCCTGCATCTCTGATGGTATGGGGTTGCATTAGTGTGTGTGGCATGGGCAGCTTACACATCTGGAAAGACACCATCAATGCTGAAAAGTATATCCAGGTTCTAGAGCAACATATGCTCCCATCCAGATGACGTCTCTTTCAGGGAAGACCTTGCATTTTCCAACATGACAATGCCAAACCACATACTGCATCAATTACAGCATCATGGCTGCGTAGAAGAAGGGTCCGGGTACTGAACTGGCCAGCCTGCAGTCCAGATCTTTCACCCATAGAAAACATTTGGCGCATCATAAAACGGAAGATACAACAAAAAAGACCTAAGACAGTTTAGCAACTAGAATCCTACATTAGACAAGAATGGGTTAACATTCCTATCCCTAAACTTGAGCAACTTGTCTCCTCAGTCCCCAGACGTTTACAGACTGTTGTAAGTGGTAGGCATGTTGTGTAAATCAAATGGTACTAACTTCCCAAAAATCAATTTTAATTCCAGCCTGTAATGCAACAAAACAGGACAAACACCAAGGTGGATGAATACTTTTGCAAGACACTGTACGGTATATTCATCTGTAAAATGTATATAGGTTTTGAGTGACTTTTTTTTAATGCTCAGAAAACTACGTACTCAAGTCACATATGGGATATGAAAAGATATCTGAAAATGTAAGAGGAAGTAGCACATCCAGACCGTTTAAGGTAGAAATTTAAGGCCATATGCCTACCCAAACTTCAGTACACCTCTGTAAGACTCTGGAACTGTTGTTGACAGACGAAAACTGATCCAAATTATATTCCCTCTCTTGGAGTCTTGATGATTGTGTTGGAGAGTGTTGTCAAACACACCAGTCCAAATTTTCCCAGCAGTGTTCATTTGGGTTGAGATCTGTTAACTGAGAAGGCCATAACATTTCATTTACATCATTCACATAATCATCAAACCATTCAGTGAGCCTTTGTGTCCTGTGGCTGGGGGTGGGGCCAGCCAGGAAAAAAAACACTCATAAGTATCAAAATGGTTCCTCATAAAAGGGGACAAGTGACCCCAATCCATGCCAGCAAAATGCTCCAAATAACAGAGCCACTGTTTTTTCCTTTAATTTGCCACCGATCTGTTTATTTGGACTCATTATCCTGTCAAAATATACTTCATTATGGTAATAATAAGCAGAATTTATGTGTACTAATATTTTACCAAGAAATGTGTTAATGTTGAATCTTTGCCATAGCTTTTAGAGGTACTAAATGTGTATATTAGTATACACATTTAGTACCTCTAGTACTAATATACACCAATAGTATCTTAACATCATGCAATGACTTTAGCGAACCCAACAATATACGTCACTTTTAAGATATGTATTTATCTTAAAATTATATATTTAGAAATACTGAGAGTGTGTGTTTGAGTAATCTAATTAATATAAATTTAAATCATGCTGACTCTACAGCCACTACCAGCCCCTTTGATCTAAAGGTACGACAGTGAAATATTAGATATCTTATGTCTAAAGCGCTAATTGTTAATGAAATTATTGCTGATCATGATTTTAATGTACTGTGTTTAACAGAAACATGGATTAAACCAAATGAGTATGTAGCTAGTCCTCCTGGATGCAATCATATGCACCAGCCTCGTCTAACTGGCAAAGGAGGAGGCATCGCAGTTATTTATAATGATTATCCAGGCATAACACAAAAACCTTGTTATAAATTCAATAATTTTAAGTTCTTCATACTAATATATGTAGCCACAAAAAAAGTCTACCTTTACTTATTATTTACAGGCTCCTGAGGCCATATTCTGAATTTCTTTCTGAACTTGTGGATTTCATCTCAGACCTGGTTGTTTCCTTAGACAAAGCCTTAGTGTCAGTAATGGTGCAGAGGACACGAGTTCTGAACAGCATTCTAACATGGATGCTCTGGACTACAAACCCCAAGAGTCACAGCACCCTCTGTTACCTGATTATTAATCACTCCACCTGCATCTAGTTCAGCAATCAGCCCTTCGCCTATATAAGCTCAGCTCTCATGCCACGTAAGTGCAAAGTATCGTTTATTGTTCTCTGCTAGCATACCAAGCCGTTTGATTTCTGCCTGTCTTTCAGTGTATGACCTGTATTCCCATTTCATCTCGACCTCGCCTTATTGTTTATTCTACGTTGCTCTGTTCACTGATCACTTGACTCTCATTTGTTTCCTGACCTCACTTCCTGCATGCCGATTTAGATTACGTCTGCAGTTTGCTCAGCCCCGGTGTCCCCTGTACCTGCATCCATAAGTGCCTGCATTCTGACTTGGCTACTGATGGATGCAGCAGAGGAGTCGAAGCAAACTGCACTCAATGCTCAGGGGCACTTGTTGGAAGAACATCAGCAGATGCTTTGTGATCTAAACACCAGCATCGCTCAGCTTGCCACTGTCATGTCGCAGACCCTCTCATCACGCCCTGCATCTCCCAGTGTCTCTAAGCAGCTCATTCCTCTGCCAGAAAAGTTTTCGGGTGAAGTGTCACAGTGTAAAGGATTTCTTCTCCAATGCTCCTTGTACTTTGCTTCGATCTCCGGAGTAACAGAGGAACAGAAGATTGCCAAGTTTCTCACCTTCCTCACTGGCAAGGTGCTTAAGTGGGCATGTGCTGAATGGGAATGTGGCGGTGAGTCTACCACTTCCTACAACTGCTTCCTAAAACTTTTTAAGAGGGTGTTCAATCATGAGCCCGAGAGGATTGAAATTGGGGAGACCCTTCTATCCATTAAACAGGGGGATCAAAGAATCACCAAATATGCCCTGGATTTTTGCACACTAGCTGCCAGCAGTGGATGGAATGAACCAGTGCTAAAAGCCACGTTTCGCCAAGGACTGCATCCAGAGGTATTAAGCGAAATGGCATGCTGTGACAAACACTTGTCCCTTGATGCCCTCATTGACCTAGCAATTCATTTGGATCATCTAATATCCAACCTATCATCAATGTCACCATCCACCTCTCCTGCTCAGGTCACGGACAATTCAACACCCATAGAAGTGTCTCATACGTGGATAAAATGATCCGAACTAGAAAGAAGAAGGTGAGTGAGCTTATGTTTCTACTGCGGTGAAGCCAGCCATATAATCGCCAAATGCCCAGTCTGCCCACCTAGAGGATCTTCTGCTCACCAAGAATGCATTCAGTGCCACCACCAGCCATTTTGAGTACTTGGTCATGCCATATGGCCTTTCTTCAACTCCAAGCATTTTCCAGTGTTTAATAAACAACGTGGGGGCGTCGTGGCTCAGGTGGTTAAGGCGCCATGCCATGAATGCGGGCGACCCGGGTTCGATTCCGGCCCGAGGTCATTTCCCGATCCCTTCCCGTCTCTCTCTCTCCCGCTCATTTCCTGTCTCTACACTGTCCTAACCAATAAAGGTGCAAAAAGCCCAAAAAAAATATCTTTAAAAAAAAATAAATAAACAACGTACTGAGAGACATGCTGGGGAAGTTCGTTATTGCATACGTTGACGACATCCTGATCTACTTCCCAGACAAGGACAGTCATCATGTTCACGTCAGATCCATGCTATCTTGACTGCTTGAGAATCACCTCCTTGTCAAAACAGAGAAATGTGAATTCCATGTCAATCTGATCTTGTTTTTAGGTTACATAATCAGTTTGGAGGGAGTAAGCACGGACTACTGTAGACTAAGGTCGGAGCATTCACGTCATGGCCCACTCCCATGTTAAGGAGCTACAACGCTTTCTCAGCTTCGCAAATTTCTCACAGATTTCCCTAGTTTCCCCTGTGCCTGCATCTGTAACTGCCTGCATTCTGACACTTAGTTGTTGGAGACTTTAATATTCACTTCAATAACTTGGAAGACCTTCTGAAAACAGCATTCATGTCCATTCTAGATTCAGTAGAGGTTAATCAGAATGTCATAGGACCTACTCACAATGGTGGTCACACTCTTGATCTAATACTAATATTTGGATTAAATATACAAAATATAGTCTCACTTCCACAATCTGAAGCTACCTCAGATCATTATCTCACCTTATTCAAAATATGTTTGAGCAATAATATATGCACCTTGCCATGCTACTGTGTCAAATGTACATTCACATCATCTACTGCACAAAGTTTTATCAATAGCCTCCTGGTGTTATCAACTTTGATTGGATCACCGTCAGTCCCCACAGAACTTGATCAGGCAACTGAATGCTGAGAGTCAATGTTCAGCTATACTTTAGATAATGTAGCGCCACTTAAAAGAAAAATTAGGGAATTTACAGTTTATCATACCACTGGAAATATGTGAAGAAACTAACCCTAACCTAATCCTAACCTAACACTAACCCACACATGAATACAAAGAGAAGTGGCTCATTCATGGTTCATATACTGCATGGCACGTTTCTGAATACACGGTATGGTAAACTATAAAGGAGCCAAAAAATTATTAGAGAGAAAAAACTAGCACCCTGGTATAACGATTACACATGCACCTTAAAACAGACTACTCAAAAATTGGAACATGAATGGTGTCAAACATTATTGGTAGTATTCCAATTAGCATGGAAGGTGAGCTTCCTGAAGTATAGAAAAGCTCTTAGTGCTGCTAGATCAACATATCTTTCCACTCTAATAGAGGATAACAAAAATAATCCTAGATTCTTATTTAATAATGTAACAAAATTAACAAGTAAAAAGACCACCATAGAAAAATGCACACCTGAAATATGTAGTAGCAATGACTTAATTAATTTTTTCAATGACAGAATTGAAAATATCTGACAAAAAAAATTAAAACTACTAAGTTAAGGCCAGACAATTTAAGTAACCCTGTAGTTAACAATATAACTGTATCAGATCAACAATTAGAATGTTTTACTCCCCTTAGAGAAACTGAATTAACTTCATTAATTTCCACATCAAAATCTTCAACCTGTGTACGAGATCCTTACCTACTTGACTTTTCAAACAGATAATACCAGAAGCAATTGAACCTCTTCTTAAAAAAAAAATCAATTCTTCTCTTAGAATTGGCTATGTACCAAAATCCTTTAAACTAGCAGTTATCAAATCTATGATTTAAAAAATCTGATCTCGATCCCTGCCAGCTGTCCAATTCTAGGCCAATATCAAACCTCCCCTTTATCTCCAAGATCCTAGAAAAAGCTGTGGAACAGCAGTGTGGCAGCGGGGGCATGGTCAAGCGCCGGTCTGTGACAGGAGGGTGGAGTCAGGGAAGGTGAGTGGCAATATCACTACACCTGAGAGCAATTAACCTGTGTTTGTGTGTCTTCCCAGTGACCGCACCCTATATAAGGAGAGAGAGCAGAGAGCAGAGGATCCCTCTCCCGAACCAGACGCCCGATGTGTGTGTTTATGAGAGACCACTGAAAAGTGTGTAAAATAAAAAGATTACAAAACTTAGCTCTGTCCTGCCGTCTTCTGTGCTCCTCCCTTCTACACGAACCGCTACAGTGGTGCCGAAACCTGGGACTGGAGCACCAACGCCGAACCGCCCCATGGAGTCTTCCCCATTCACCGACCTGGTCCACGCCCTCGCCACAGCCCAGCAAAGCCAGCACCAGGTGCTAGTCATGCTCTGTAAGGAGCAGGAGCAGCGCTTCAAAGCCCTGGTGTTGGCCCAGCAAGAGGACCGACAGGCGTTCCGGCACCTCCTCGCGTCAGCGGAGACAACTGACGCTTCCACCGCGGGCCCGTCCCCCCTCACCCTGACAAAGATGGACCTGCAGTGCCCTCCCGTTTCTCCCTTCTGTGTCTGTCTCTCCCCCCCCTCAGGTGAGTGAGCCCCAGAACACCGGTGCAGAGAGGAAGCCCGGGCCGATTTGCTGGCACTGCGGGGAACCGGGCCACCTCCAACAGCAGTGCACGGCAATGGAGGTGGGCACAGTGGTTCGGATCCCCGACGCGCCAGAAGCCGCCCTCGATCGGGCCGGAGCGTATCGCATACCGGTGAGTATTCAAGGGGATACATATCAGGCGTTGGTGGATTCCGGTTGTAATCAAACCTCAATTCACCAAAGCCTGGTTCAAAACGAGGCATTGGGGGGAGCACAGCGGGTGAAGGTGTTGTGTGTGCACGGGGATGTTCACAGCTACCCTTTGGTGTCGGTCCACATTTTTTTCCGAGGGGAAAAATTTATAGTAAAGGCGGTGGTTAATCCTCGCCTCACCCACTCGATAATTTTGGGGACTGATTGGCTGGGATTCAGGGAGTTGATGAGCTGTTTAGTGGAGAGTGGGTCCTGCTGTACATCAGCAGGGGGAGGTCCCGGTGTCGCCTTGGCAGGAGCAGCTGTCACAGAGCCATCCACGTCATCTCCGCGTCAGAGTGAGGAGCCCCAGGCTCCTCCTCTCTCTCGGGGAATCCCTCGCGGATTTCCCATTAGAACAATCGCGAGACGAGACTCTGCGGCATGCGTTTGACCAAGTGAGAGTAATCGATGGTCAAATGCTTCTGCCAAATGCCACCCCGTCCTTCCCCTATTTCTCTATTATGAAGGATAGATTATACCGAGTGACACAGGACACTCAGACGAAAGAACAAATCACGCAGCTTTTAATTCCAAAGAGCCGCTGGGAATTGGTATTCCCGGCGGCTCACTTTAATCCCATGGCTGGACACTTAGGGCAGGATAAGACACTAGCCTGAATAATGGCCCGATTCTATTGGCCGGGGATTCGAGGTGACATTCGTAGGTGGTGTACGGCGTGCCGCGAATGCCAGTTAGTAAATCCAGCAGCCATTCCAAAAGCGCCTTTGCGCCCTCTACCTTTAATCGAGACCCCGTTTGAAAGAGTTGGGATGGATCTCGTCAGGCCATTAGATCGGTCAGCACGAGGGTATCGCTTTATATTAGTTCTGGTGGACTATGCAATGCGATACCCGGAAGCAGTGCCTCTGCGCAATATCTCAGCACGCAGTATTGCAGAGGCGCTCTTCCACATTATCTCCCGAGTTGGAATCCTGAAAGAGATTCTGACTGATCAGGGCACCACGTTTATGTCACGGACACTGCGCGAACTGTATGGGTTATTGGGGATTAAGCCAATCCGCACCAGCGTGTATCACCCACAAACGGACGGTTTAGTTGAATGATTCAACCGCACCCTCAAGAATATCATTAAAAAATTCGTAAGTGAGGACGCACGTAATTGGGATAAGTGGCTCGAGCCCTTGTTGTTTTCAGTGTGAGAGGTTCCCCAAGCCTCCACGGGGTTCTCCCCGTTTGAATTATTATATGGGCATAAGCCGCGCGGCATTCTAGACGTGCTGCGGGAAAATTGGGAGGAGGGACCTTCACAAAGTAAGAACGAAATTCAATACGTTATGGACCTGCACACAAAACTCCACACGCTCACCCACTTAACCCAGGAGAATTTGCGGCAGGCCCAAGAACGGCAAGCCCGCTACGTTTCAGCGGCTGATGGACAGGGTCCTCTGCCCCCACGCCACCTATGCGGCCGCCTATCTCGACGACATCATTGTCTATAGTAATGACTGGCCGAGGCACCTCGAACATCTAAGGGCCGTCCTTAGGTTGCTGAGGCGAGCGGGTCTCACAGCCAACCCGAAGAAGTGTGCGATTGGGCGGGTGAAAGTATGGTATCTGGGCTTCCACTTGGGCAACGGGCAGGTGCATCCCCAAATTAACAAGACCGCAGCAATTGCGGCCTGACCGAGGCCCAAGACCAAAAAGGGGGTGAGACAGTTCCTGGGGCTGGCTGGCTATTATCGTAAGTTTATACCTAATTATTCGGACGTCACCAGCCTGCTGACTGATCTCACTAAAAAGGGGGCGCCAGATCCGGTCCAGTGGACGGAGCAATGCCAGCAGGCTTTTTCTGAGGTAAAGGCTGCACTGTGTGGGGGGCCACTTTTACACTCCCCTGACTTTTCTCTCCCCTTTGTGTTGCAGACTGATGCGTCGGACAGAGGGCTGGGGGCGGTTTTGTCCCAGGAGGTGGAGGGGGAGGAACGCCCCGTTCTGTACATCAGCAGGAAGCTGTCGGTGCATGAGGGGCGCTACAGCACCATAGAGAAAGAGTGTCTGGCCATAAAGTGGGCGGTCCTCGCCCTCCGTTACTACCTGCTGGGGCGCCCTTTCACCCTCTGTTCGGACCACGCGCCCCTCCAGTGACTCCACCGCATGAAGGATGCCAACACGCGGATCACCCGTTGGTATCTGGCACTCCAACCCTTTAATTTCAAGGTGGTCCACAGGCCGGGGGCGCAGATGGTCGTGGCAGACTTCCTCTCCCGTCAAGGGGGGGGGAGTCGGCTGCAGGCCGGACGGCCGCCTGGCCTGAGTCAGGCGGTGGGGGTATGTGGCAGTGGGGGTGTGGTCAAGTGCCAGTCTGTGACAGGAGGACGGAGTCAGGGAAGGTGAGTGGCAGAATCACTACACCTGAGAGCAATTAACCTGTATTTGTGTGTCTTCCCAGTGACCGCGCCCTATATAAGGAGGGAGAGCAGAGAGCAGAGGATCCCTCTCCCGAACCAGACGCCCGATGTGTGTGTTTATGAGAGACCACTGAAAAGTGTAAAATAAAAAGATTACGAAACTTAGCTCTGTCCTGCTGTCTTCTGTGCTCCTCCCTTCTACACGAACCGCTACAAGCAGTTATGTTCATATCTACATAAGAATAACATCCATGAAATGTATTACTCAGGATGTTACTCACAGATACAGCACTGGTTAAAGTAATAAATGACCTACTGTTGGCGTTTGATCAGGGCTGTGTCTCGCTGCTTGTGTTGCTTGACCTTAGTGCAGCGTTTGATACCATTGATCATTCCATTCTCCTGGATAGACTAGAAAATGTTGTGGGAGTTAAGGGAACGGCCCTCTCCTGGCTCAGCTCTTATTTAACTGATCGCTATCAGTATGTTGATGTAAATGGTGATTTTTCTAGGCATACTGAGGTAAAGTTTGGTGTTTTACAAGGTTCGGTCTTAGGCCCACTACTTTTTTCTTTATATATGTTACCTCTAGGTGATATTATTCGTAAACATGGTATTAGTTTCCACTGTTATTGTGATGACACACAGTTGTGTTTCTGCAAAACCAGATGAGAGACACCAGTTTAATAGAATTGAGGAATGTGTAAAGGACATTAGACACTGGATGCTTATTAACTTCCTTCTGCTTAACTCTGACAAGACAGAAGTACTTACACTAGGACCATATGCAGCTAGAAATAGGTTTTCTGATTACACAGTAACTCTGGATGGCCTTTCTGTTTCTTCATGTGCAGCAGTAAAAGACCTTGGGGTAATGATTGACCCCAGTCTTTCATTTGATTGAAAGACTGGGGTCAATCATTAATTAATTAATTGAATTAACAAGGCTGCAATCACTGCAGTCTTGTTAATTTGGAGATGCACCTGCCCATGACCCAAGTGGAAACTCAGATACCATACTTTCACCCACCCAATTGCACACTTTTTTGGGTTAGTGGTGAGACCCGCATGCCTCAGCGACTTTAGGATGGTCCGAAGGTGTTCCAGGTGTCACAGCCAATCATTGCTATCAATAATGATGTTGTCAAGGTACGCGGCTGCATAGGTGGCGTGAGGGCAGAGAATCCTGTCCATGAGCTGCTGAAACGTCACGGGAGCCCCAAATAACCCAAAAGGAAGCGTGATGAATTGGTGTAACCCAAACAGTGTGGAAAAGGATAGAGGAGTCAAGGGGATCTGCCAATATCCCTTCGTTAGATCCAGGGTCGAGTAAAAATGAGCAGTGCTTAATCGATTGAGCAACTCGTCAATGCAAGGCATTGGGTATGCGTCAAATTTAGACACTGCATTAACCTTTCTATAGTCCACACAGAACCGGACCGACCCATTGGTCTTGGGAATCAGGACCACTGGGCTGCTCCAGTCACTGTGGGACTCCTCCATTATGTCCATTTCGAGCATGGCTTTGAGTTCATCCCGGACCACCTTTTTTTTGTGTTCAGGCAAGCAATAAGGGCAGCTCAGCACCACCACCCCTGGGGGCATCTCAATGTGGTGTTCTATGAGGTGGGTGCGGCCAGGCAGGGGCGAGAACATGGCAGAAAATTCCCTCTGCAACTTGGCCACCTCCATGATATGGACCGGTGAAAGGTGGTCTCCACAAGGGACCGGAGTGGCTGGAGATATTAATTTTATTTTTTTGTATCTCCAGCCCCAGTTCTGCCTTCTCTGAAACTACTGACACCAATGCCACAGGGACCTCCTCATTCCAGCATTTTAACAGATTGAGGTGGTAAATTTGCAATGCTCCATCCCTTTCCCTTCACCTCACTTCATAGTTGACGTCCCCGACTCGCCGTGTGACCTCAAAGGGCCCTTGCCACTTGGCGATTAATTTGAAACTCGACGTGGGCAATAATACGAGCACTTTGTCTCCTGGTGTAAACTCTCTAAGGCACGTGCCCCTGTCATACAGTCGGACTTGATGTTCTTGTGTCTGCCGCAAATTCTCCTGAGTTGAGTGAGTGTGTGGAGTTTTACGCACAGGTCGAGAACGTATTGAATTTCATTCTTGCTAGGCGAAGGTCCCTCCTCCCAATTTTCACATAGCAGGTCCAAAATGCCACGCAGCTTATGCCCATATAATAACTCAAACGGTGAAAAACATGTGGAGGCTTGCGGGACCTCTCGAACTGCAAATAACAGGGGCTCGAGCCATTTATCCCAATTACACACATCCTCACTTACAAATTTCCAAATTAAGTTTTTGAGTGTCTCATTAAACTGTTTGACTAAGCCATGCACTTGTGGGTGATAGATACTGGTGCAGATATGCTGAATTCCCAATAACCCATACAGTTCATGCAGTGTGTGTGACATAAATGTAGTGCCTTGGTCTGTCAGGATTTCTTTCGGAATCCTGACCAGGGAGATAACACGGAAGAGCATTTCTGCAATACTGCATGCTGAGATATTGCAGAGAGGCACTGCTTCTGGATATTGCCTTGCATAATCCACCAGAACTAAAATAAAGCGATATCCCCATGCTGACTGATATAATGGCCTGACAAGATCCATCCCAATTATTTCAAAAGGGATCTCGATTAGAGGGAGAGGGCACAAAGGTGCTTTTGGAGTGGCCATTGGATTTACTAATTGGCATTCATGGCATGCCGCACACCACTGATGGACATCCCCACGAATCCCTGGCCAGTAGAACCAGGCCATGATTTGGGCTAGTGTTTTATCCTGCCCTAAGTGTCCGGCCATGGGATTAAAGTGAGCCGCATAGAATATGAGTTCCCTATGGCTCTTTGGGATTAATAACTGAGTTATCTGTTTGCCAGTTTGAGTGTCCTGCATCACTCGGTGCAACCTATCCTTAATAATGTCGAAATAGGGGAAGGCTGGTGTCACGCTCGGCTGGAGAATTTGACCATCGATCACCCTCACTTGGTCAAATTCATGCCGCAGAGTCTCATCTCGTGACTGCTTTAATGGGAAATCCTCAAGGGAATCCCCGAGAGAGGGAGAAGGGGTGGTCTGCTCCTCGCTTCTCGTGTCACCCTGATGTGGTGCTAATGTAGATGGCTCTGTGACAGCTTCCCCAGCCAATGCCAGACCGGGATCTTCCCGGGATGTATTGATGCAGGACCCACCTCTTACTATGTGTTCCATTAGTTCTTTAAACCCTGGCCAATCAGTCCCCAAAATCAATGAGTGGGTGAGATGAGGATTAACCGCCACCTTTACTCTATGCTTGTCTCCCTGAAATAGAATGTGGATGGACACTAAAGGGTAGTTGTGAATGTCCCCATGTGCACACAATACCTTCACCACTTGTGCTCTCCCCAATGCCTCACCTTGCACCAGGCTTTGGTGGATTGAGGTCTGGTTACAGCTGGAATCCAAGCAAAGATGTCTGGCGTCTGTTGCCAGAAGAAAACTACAGCTAAAAAAGCTCTACTACTGGATTACTTGGATAATCCTAGTGAGAAAGAAGCAAAGGATAGATATACGTGGAAATTAGAGTTTGCTAGCAGTTATGATCTGGACAAAATTCCTTGAAACGACTGGAGTAACGGTGCAGATTTGTAGCCTAGCTACATGTTGGAAGATACGTTCTTTTTTCCAAAAAGTCCCGACACAGAACAACAGTTTAAAAAAAAACTACAAAAGCAAGAAAACATTCTTTGTGTAAACACTTTTTACCGACATCATTGGGAACAAAATGGTGAGTCCTTTGATGCCAAAGCATCAAAGGACTCCTACCTGAACTTTTGGTGAGATGGTATTCTCGGCCTTCCATGTCTCAGCAACTCCATGGATATCTAGTTACACAGCTATTTGCATTCTATCATTTATACAGTAATGCTTATTATTGTTAAAACAATATCTGGTTTTATTTTTTGTAAAATAACAAAATATCTTGCTCTAGACTTTCAAACAATATTGTAAGATTTTATTTTATTTTTATTTTATCTAATAATACAATAATTACATAATTAATTAAAACAATAGACGGCATGGTGGTGTAGTGGTTAGTGCTGTCCCCTCACAGCAAGAAGGTCCGGGTTTGAGCCCCGTGGCCGGCAAGGGCCTTTCTGTGAGGAGTTTGCATGTTCTCCCCGTGTCCACGTGGGTTTCCTCCAGGTGCTCGGGTTTCCCCCACAGTCCAAAGACATGCAGGTTAGGTTAACTGGTGACTCTAAATTGACCATAGGTGTGAATGGTTGTCTGTGTCTATGTGTCAGCCCTGTGATGACCTGGCAACTTGTCCAAGGTGTACCCCGCCTTTCGCCCGTAGTCAGCTGGGATAGGCGCCAGCTTGCCTGCGACCCTGTAGAACAGGATAAAGCGGCTAGAGATGATGAGATGAATTACATGTACGAGTAGCATATTATTGCTCAAACATGTTATTTATTCTAAGGTCAAGTCAAGTTTATTTTTATAGTGCTTTTAACAATTGACATTGTTGCAAAGCAGCGTTACAGAAAATTAAAGATTTTTAAACACAAGCTAATTTTATTCCCAATTTATCCCCAATGAGCAAGCCTTTGGCGATGGTGGCAAGGAAAAGCTCCCTCAGATGACATGAGGAAGAAACCTCTAGAGGAACCAGACTCTCAATATCATCTCATTTGGGTGATAACAGAGTGCAAGCAGGGACTCTGGCAAAACTAACTATGACAGCATAACTAAAAGGGGAGAGCCAGAAGGTAACACATTCATGAGGGCGCCCTGGGACATAAAGCAGCCAGCCACTACATCGTCAACAAACCCGAGTGAGTGGGGAGCTGACAGTATCCATACATCCCAGTTTACCAAAGCACTCTATGCCTGAGGACCCTCCAGATCTACTCCTTTACCTAATAAAACTATTAACAAAAAGTTTGACTAAACAGATATGTTTTCAGCCTAGACTTAAACACTGAGACTGTGTCTGAGTCCCAAACACTACTTGGAAGGCTGTTCCATAACTGTGGGGCTTTAGAAGAAAAGGCTCTGCTCTCTGATGTAGCCTTCACTATATGAGGTACCAGCAGATAGCCTGCACCTTTTGATGAAAGTAGGCATGGTGGGTCATAAAGAACCAGAAGTTCGCTCAGGTACTGTGGCATGAGACCATTCAGTGCTTTAAAGGTCAATAGTAGTGTTTTATAATCAATACGAAATTTGATTGGGAGCCAATGCAGTGTGGATAAGACAGGGGTAATGTGGTTATATCTTCTAGTTCTAGTAAGGACTTGCTGCTGCATTTTGATCTAACTGGAGCTTGTTTATGCATTTATTGGAACATCCAGACAGTAAGGCGTGGCAATAATCCAACCTAGAGGTAACAAAAGCATAAACTAGTTTTTCTGTCATGTAGTGACATTAAATTTCTTATCTTAGCAATATTTCTGAGATGAAAGAAAGCTATCCGGGTAATGCTATCGATATGAGTTTCAAATGAAAGACTGGAGTCATGATCACCCTGAGGTCTTTTACTGCTGCATCTGAAGAAACAGAAAGGCCATCCAGAGTTACTGTGTAATCAGAAAACCTCCTTCTAGCTGCGTGTGGTCCTAGTATAAGTACTTCTGTCTTATCAGAGTTAAGCAGAAGGAAGTTAATAAGCATCCAGTGTCTAATGTCCTTTACACATTCCTCAATTTTATGAAGCAGGTGTCTGTCATCTGGTTTTGCAGAAACATACAACTGTGTGTCATCAGCATAACAGTGGAAACTAATACCATGCTTACGAATAATATCACCCAGAGGCCAACAGTAGGTCATTTAGTAGTTTAACCAGTGCTGTGTATGTGCTAGGATGAGTGGTTCAGTTGCTTCTGGTATTGTCTGTTTGAAGCAGTGGCGGCTGGTAGTCTTTCAAACAGGGGAGGCTGGTCGGTTACGATATTTCCAGATTTTAAAAGAAAAAAACATCAATTTTGCCCATACTCTTGCCTCTGATCTGGCTGATTGTTGGCAGGGTCACAAACTGTGAAATAACAGGTTCTTTTGGCCCATTAGCCTACTGTCCAATATACATGATGGTGGTGTTGGGGGGGGGGTATATTTTAACATTTTATATTTTAAAATTGTGGCATGTTGTTTAAAAATTGATCATCATTATTGAAAGCAGCTCTTTGTCAGGAACCTCAGCAGTAACAGCAGAGTGTTCTGGAATCGGCACAAGCACTGACCTTGGGGAGCCAAACATAGAGCTGGGTGCCACACATTTCATTCAATGACACTTTCCCTATATTTTACTTATTTTGACTAAGAAATGTTTTATTGACAATTTTGATAACCCTTCACTTTTAATCCAGGTCTGTAGTGTGAAATGTTCTCGGCTGTGTTTTTGTTTAAAAATGTTTTCCAAATTGTAGCTGTGTTTAATTCATATCCAGAGAAATATATATTCCAATATAATATACTCAGCATAAACATTTTAAATAGATTCTATATTTTTGGTCCATCCATGACATATTACTAAAGTAGCCTATTTACTGTTGTTGATGTGGGTCACTTGCTGTTAGCCAATTCACTTTCTCGTACCAGGAGAGCTGAAAGGAACGAGTATTATTCCCTACCTTTTTCACCAAGTCAATTTGAGGCGTTGGTCTATCCTGCTCTTTAATTTTAATTTTTTCCTCAAAAGGAAGACTGGCAAATGGCTTTGCCAAAATTAAATCAGCAATGCTTGGCATCCGTGCGCAGCTTTCTTGCTAGCTGACTAGCCCCCTCAAGTTCAAGTTCAGTCACTCAAATAAATGAAATTTCTGGAACTAAGATAGCAAACTTGACAACACTATATTTACACTTTATTTACAATGAAAATATATACAAACTAAAAAAGCTGGTAGAAACCGTATGTAATGAATGAAATCGAAATGTAAGCTGATCTCTTACAATACACCACAGCACTTGCGAATCCGCATGGGACTGAACTGAGATTCACCGCTGCCTGTCTATATTTGAAACGAACTGTCAATCAAAGAAAATATCCGGCCGTTTTCACCAATCACCAGTCTCCTCGCGGAAAGCTTTGCCATGTCCCTCCCACTGTGAGGCTGGGAGTCTGTGGGCGTGCGTTTTCGCAGCATTTGTCCAATAACCGTCTTGCATTTTGAGATTGAAAAGCGCATAGCTCCCAAATGCCATTGAAGTCCATTGAGGCTGGGAGTCCGTGGGACTCTGTGGGCGGGCGTTTTCGCAGTATTTGTCCAATAATCGTCTTGCATTTTGAGATTGAAAAGCGCACAGCTCCCAAATGCCATTGAAGTGCACTGAGGCTGGGCTGCATCGCGTTGTCACGAGGGGGAAAAACTCACGCACACATTAGGCGAACTGGGGAAAGTTATAACGGAATGATTTCGCACTGTAGTTGGGTTGAGCACATATATTTCTATGATTCTGGATCTGAAATAGCAATGTTATAAGGTCGGCTATAACATAAGCCTAGCGCAATTCATCCTACACGATGTTCGTCATTTTTAGAGGAGGCTGAGCCTCCCTCGTTGTCTTAGAGCAATCACCCGTGGTTTGAAGAGTCGTGTAGGTAAGGGATCTAGTACACAAGTTAAGGATTTTGATGTGGAGATTAATGAAATTAGCTCAATCCTGACTGATACATTTCTTGGATGTTATTAGTTCGATCCTGACTGATACATTTCTTGGATGTTATTCCTATGTAGATATGAGGATAACTGCTGTGCCACAGCTTTTTCTAGGATCCTGGAGATAAAAGGGAGGTGTGATATTGGCTGAGAATTGGACAGCTGACAGGGGTCGAGGTCAGTTTTTTTTAATCAGGGGTTTGATAACTGCTAGTTTAAAGGATTTGGGTATGTAGCCAATTCTAAGAGAAGAATGAATTATTTTTAGAAGTGGTTCAGTTACTTCTGGTATTGTCTGTTTGAAGAGTCGTGTAGGTAAGGGATCTAGTACACAAGTTGAGGATTTTGATGTGGAGATTAATGAAATTAGTTCAATTTCTCTAAGGGGAGTAATACATTCTAATTGCTGATCTGATGCAGTTATATTGTTAACTACAGGGTTACTTAAATTGTCTGGCCTTAATTTAGTAGTTTGAATTTTTTGTTGGATATTTTCAATTTTGTCATTTGAAAAAATTCATGAAGTTGTTGCTACTATATATTGCAGGTGTGCATGTGTCTATAGTGGTCTTTTTCCTAGTTAATTTTGCTACAATATTAAATGGGAAGCTAGGATTATTTTTGTTATCTTCTATTAGGGTGAAGAGATATGTTGATTTAGCAGCACTAAGAGCTTTTCTATACTTCAGGAAGCTCTCCTTCCATGCTATTGGGAGTACTACCAATTTTGAGAACCACCTGGACAACCAGCAGTTCAGCAACCATAACCTGCTGTAAGCTACATCGCCACGCCGCATTGGGATGGGGCCAGAGCATACTACAGCATCAGACATTGCCTTCACTAATTTAAACACCTCTACAAAGTTACTCTTAGTAACCTCAGACTGACGAAGGTGTATGTCATTAGCTCCTATGTGGAGCTAATGACATACACCTTTGAGAACCTGTCTTTGAGAACCTGTGCTTGCCTAGGACCCTAAGATTACCTGCTATGTCCTGTGGCCTGGCTCCTGGTATACACCTGACTAAAGCTGATGCAGCCCCTAAAGACCTAGCTAATATCACATGCCATATGATAGAGTCTCCTATAACCAGAGCTCTTTCGGGTTTCTCAGTGGGTGTATCACTGAGGAGAGCGAACCTGTTTGACGTGAAGCAGAGAGGAGTGATGCTCTCATGGGCGAGCCTTAGTGGTAGCTTTGGCTCTACGTTTATACCGCTGAATCATCACCCATTCACCCCACTGTGAGGGCTCTAATGCCGGAGTTGGGGGATTGCTAACTCCACCTAAGGCATCCAGATTTTCACCTGCAGAAACTACACTGTTCTCATTCTCACTAGCATTCTCTAAAGTCTGGATACACACCTCTAAAGCTGCAATCTTCTTCATCAGAGAACTAACTAATCTGCACTTGTCACGAATAAGGCAATCACTAGTGATGTTAGAAGAATGACTAAGCATCCTGTACTCGGCACACTGAACAAGCTGAAGGTGTGCCATGATGAATGGATTTACATACCTTAATCAAGGATCTGTTGATATTAAAGCAGATCTGATGTGGGTGGCCTCTGCTTGCGGTCTTTGTGTGGGAGGAAAAAAACTTCTGGTCATGGTATTTTTCTGGAAAAAAAATTAAAATGTGGAAAAGGAAAAGTGAAAGTACAATCAAAAATGAAAAAGATACTGGAAAATGATTTGTAGAGAAGATAAAAAAAGATGAGTGATTAACGCCAACACTCGCGGAAAAGAGATTCATTGCAAACAACTCTAAGGTGCTTTTGGTGTTTGAAGTATTAAGTAGGCCTAAGTATAAAGGGCATTTGTGCAGTAAATGCAGTCTGCAAGGGGGTATTATTATTATTTTCGAACTTCAACAGAACTCATTTAAACTTTTGGTTTGTGGTGTTCTGGCAGTGGTTCAGGTATTAACACAGCATTATTGTATAACACATTGTTGTCAGATGATGACTTTATTTATTGCTCATGTGAACCCCATGTTGCAAACCACAGCATCACAGACCTCCACATGTTGTAACAACCTTTTCAACCATGTTAATAGTAAAGTGACTGTGTCCTGTGTTAACAGAAGTGACAGTGTCAGTACCACCATAAAATGCTCCTAAAAGTCACCGGATGCCACCAAATGAGAGCGGGGAGAGGCTCTCCCTTCACATGCCTACATACTCTCCACCCTATGGGCCGCACAGGGCGGCCTGTGCCCACACAAAAATTAGGGCTTTATTTTAATCCTGGGGAGAACACTGCACTGGATGCTTACTAACTTCCTTCTGCTTAAGTCTGACAACACAGAAGTACTTGTACTAGGACCACATGCAGCTAGAAATAGAGAGGAGGTGTAATGGCTATCGGACTGGTGCAGAGTCAACAACCTGGACAAAACAAAACAGATGGTTGTTGATTTCAGAAGAACACAGAGTGACCACTCTCCACTGCACATTGACAGCTCACTCATGGAGAATGTCAAGAGCACCAAATTCCTTGGTGTTCATCTGGCAGAGAACCTCACCTGCTCCCTCAACACCAGCTCCATAGCCAAGAAAGCCCCGCAGTGTCTTTACTTCCTACGTAGACTGAGGAAAACCCATCTCCCATCACCCATCCTCATTATATTCTACAGAGGGACTGTTGAAAGCATTCTGAGCAGTTGCATCACGGTCTGGTTTGGGAACTGCACTGTCTTGGATCGCAAGACCCTACAGCAGATAATGAGGACAGCTGAGAAGATCACTGGAGTCTCTCTTCCCTCCATCATGGACATTTACACCACACACTGCATCCAGAAAGCTACTAACATTGTGTGGGGGGGGGTCGGCCACAATCTCTTCACCCTCCTGCCATCTAGAAAAGAGTACCGAAGCATTCGGGCCTTCACAACCAGACTCTGTAACAGTTTCTTTCCACTTGCCATCAGACTCCTCATCTCTGAGGGACTGGACTGATACACAAGGACTGTTGATCACACCACTCACACTGCAATCTTTGCACAGTAAAATAATGCACTATTACTTTACAATGTTTACAGTGTCTATCACATACACAAGGTTTACATTTGTTTATTCCCTTTTCATATACTACCTCAGTATGCACACTCAACTTCCACACATTATCAGTAGCAGGTTGGCAATATACTGTTGTTTGCACTGTCCTTGTTGTTTGCACTTTATGTTGTCCATGTCTGCACTTGACAACATAAGGTGCCATACCATAAATCCAGGGACCTGGGTTCGATTCCGACCCGCGGTCATTTCCCGATCCCTCTCCGTCTCTCTCTCCTGCTCGTTTCCTGTCTCTACACTGTCCTATCCAATAAAGGTGAAAAAAGCCCCAAAAAAATCTTTAAAAAAAAATGGAGCAGCAAGAGTCCTAACTAGAAGATATGACCACATCACCCCAATCTTACTGTACTTTGTGATGATATACGACATGGTTATAGAAGCAAATTATTTATAATCATGCTGTCTGTTATCACCCAAATCAGGATGGGTTCCCTTTTGAGTCTGGTTCCTCTCAAAGTTTCTTCCTTGTGTCGTCTGAGGGAGTTTTTCCTTTCCACTGTCGCCACAGGCTTGCTCATCAAGGATAAATAAATTATTAGGGATAAAATTAGCTCACATGTTTAAAGTCTTAATTTTTCTGTCAAGCTGCTTTGCGACAATGTCTGTTGTTAAAAACACTATACAAATAAGCTGACTTGACTTGTCAAAAGTTAATTAGTGTAATTTCTGGCTTAAAGGTGTTTGAGATCATGAAACAGTAAATAGTAAATAACAAAATACAATACAGTAAATACAGTGGTGCTTGAAAGTTTGTGAACCCTTTAGAATTTTCTAGATTTCTGCATAAATATGACCTAAAACATCAGCAGTTTTTCACACAAGTCCTAAAAGTAGATAAAGAGAACCGAGTTAAACAAATGAGACAAAAATAGTTTACTTGGTCATTTATTTATTGAGGAAAATGATCCAATATTACATATCTGTGAGTGGCAAAAGTATGTGAACCTCTAGGATTAGCAGTTAATTTGAAGGTGTTTTCAACCAATGGGATGACAATCAGGTGTGAGTGGGCACCCTGTTTTATTTAAAGAACAGGGATCTATCAAAGTCTGATCTTCACAACACATGTTTATGGAAGTGTATCATGGCATGAACAAAGGAGATTTCTGAGGACTTCAGAAAAAGAGCTGTTGATGCTTATCAGGCTGGAAAAGGTTACAAAACCACAAAGGTTACAAAATCTCTAAAGAGTTTGGACTCCACCAATCCACAGTCAGACAGATTGTGTACAAATGTAGGAAATTCAAGAGCATTGTTACCCTCCCCAGGAGTGGTCAACCAACAAAGATCACTCCAAGAGCAAGGCGTGTAATAGTCGGCGAGGTCACAAAGGACCCCAGGGTAACTTCTAAGCAACTGAAGGCCTCTCTCACATTGGCTAATGTTCATGAGTCCACCATCAGGAGAACACTGAACAACAATGGTGTGCATGGCAGGGTTGCAAGGAGAAAGCCACTGCTCTCCAAAAAGAACATTGCTGCTCATCTGCAGTTTGCTAAAGATCATGTGGACAAGCCAGAAGGCTATTGGAAGAATGTTTTGTGGATGAATGAGACCAAAATAGAACTTTTTGGTGTAAATGAGAAGCGTTATGTTTGGAGAAAGGAAAACACTGCATTCCAGCATAAGAACCTTATCCCATCTGTGAAACATGGTGGTGGTAGTATCATGGTTTGGGTCTGTTTTGCTGCAAATGGGCCAGGATGGCTTGCCATCATTGATGGAACAATGAATTCTGAATTATACCCGCAAATTCTAAAGGAAAAATGTCAGGACATTTGTCCATGAACTGAATCTCAAGAGAAGGTGGGTCATGCAGCAAGACAATGACCCTAAGCACACAAGTTGTTCTACCAAAGAATGGTTAAAGAAGAATAAAGTTAAAGTTTTGGAATGGCCAAGTCAAAGTCCTGACCTTAATCCAATTGAAATGTTGTGGAAGGACCTGAAGCGAGCAGTTCATGTGAGGACACCCACCAACATCCCAGAGTTGAAGCTGTTCTGTATGGAGGAATGGGCTAAAATTCCTCCAAGCCGGTGTGCAGGACTGATCAACAGTTACCGGAAACGTTTAGTTGCAGTTATTGCTGCACAAGGGGGTCACACCAGATACTGAAAGCAAAGGTTCACACACATACATACATATATATATATATATATATATATATATATATATATATATATATATATATACACACAACCCCGATTCCAAAGTGCAAATTGTAAATAAAAACGGAATGCAATGATGTGGAAGTTTCAAAATTCCATATTTTATTCAGAATAGAACATAGATGGCATATCAAATGTTTAAACTGAGAAAATGTATCATTTAAAGAGAAAAATTAGGTGATTTTAAATTTCATGATAACACATCTCAAAAAAGTTGGGACAAGGCCATGTTTACCACTGTGAGACAGCCCCTTTTCTCTTTACAACAGTCTGTAAACGTCTGGGGACTGAGGAGACAAGTTGCTCAAGTTTAGGGATAGGAATGTTAACCCATTCTTGTCTAATGTAGGATTCTAGTTGCTCAACTGTCTTAGGTCTTTTTTGTCGTATCTTCCGTTTTATGATGCGCCAAATGTTTTCTATGGGTGAAAGATCTGGACTGCAGGCTGGCCAGTTCAGTACCCGGACCCTTCTTCTACGCAGCCATGATGCTGTAATCAATGTGGTTTGGCATTGTCATGTTGGAAAATGCAAGGTCTTCCCTGAAAGAGACGTCGTCTGGATGGGAGCATATGTTGCTCTAGAACCTAGATATACCTTTCAGCATTGATGGTGTCTTTCCAGATGTGTAAGCTGCCCATGCCACATGCACTAATGCAACCCATACCATCAGAGATGCAGGTGTGGCAGTATGCGGTGATCGGCTGTAGTGACTTTCAGCTGGGTGCTGATTTCAGCCAATCACTGCCGCAAATTGCCATATAAAGGTGGGCTGAGAGCACCTGTCTTTCACTGGCCAGAGGTTGAACACGTCACGTCCTGACGGCGGCCACTTCCAGCTGCCGCTAACAGCTGTGGTTTCTCCTACGTCGTCCATTCAGTGCTCATTCTGGTTATTTTTTTGTCATAGAGGCTCGCTTGGGTGTTGCTGCTGGCTGCACGCTCCTCACTGCTCCTGTGCACTCACTGTTTTGTTGCTGGTGATGCTCGTGTACACTCTAAAAAATAATGGGGCCAGTACCGGTTCTTCAGGGCGATGCCATAGAAGAACCTTTTTCAGGGCTTCAAAGAACCGTTCATGCAACAGTTCTTTAAAGAACCATTTAAACCATTTGTTTGAGCAGTGAAGACAGATTTGTGTAAACATAGCCTATGTACATTGACCAGCAAATGGTCAGAGAATGCCAGGCTCTGAAGAACCATTTCCAATGTGAAGAACTTTTCGCATAATGTAATGGTTCATCACAGAGTTTTGACTCTCCATGGAACCATCCAGAGATATGAAGAACCACTGAAGCACCTTTATTTTTTAGAGTGTAGTGTGGATCTCTCCGCTTTACGCTGTGTTGTTTGGAATGGCCTGATCGGTATGTAGTACAGTGGCTTTGGCTTTTTCCTCCAGTCATTTGTGCATTTCTCATGTCTGTTTTATCATTACAGAATAAGGATTGCCTAGCGGCACTGCGCCGGCTAGCCCAAGAACCCACTGCTGCTTTACTTTGCCTTGTGTTGCTTTGCTTTGCGTGTGCTTTGTCTTTGCTTTGTGTCTGTTTCGCCCTGCGCTATTTGCGCAGCTTCATTTGTTCGGCGTTGCTGTTGGCGCTTGTTGTGGCTTGGCAACGCCGTTTCCGTTTTGTGATCACGGCAGCCACACTTTAACTGTGTGTGAGGGGCAGTGTGGTTAATCTTTTTTTGTTTCTTTGTGTATGTTTTTGATTGTGTATTTTTGTTATAATTGGCATTATGTAATGTGTTCATTTAGTTATTGACTTTGTATTTCATTTGATTTTGTATATTTGGATTATTTGATTTAGTATTTTATTGTTAGTTTCTTTTTTCAGTTTTTTTCTTTTATGTTTTTTATTTTTCCTGATTTTTAACCTGTGCCTCTCATTTTCCTTCATTCAGGTGCTGAGTCTTTGGTGGATTGGTGTCCGGGTGGTGGTGTCCTTTTTTGCACTTTTGAGTTGATTTTTGCTTCATTTGTAGTCTTGTGTGTGGTGTTCCTGGGGTCCCCTTTCCTTTGGGCAGCCCCTCACCGTAAGTCTCAGCCCTGATTGGTCCCCTCCCTTGAGTGAGAGATTTTGGAACTATGTCTCTGCCTCTTTGCTGACGGACCTGAGTGCCTCCTCCTTTTGTTGTGTGTGTTGGGGTGTTTTTTTTTTTTTTTACAATTTAAATTATTTCCCTGGGTGAAATTCCCAGGGTGGCGTGGTCTGGCAATCAATTCTATACTGCCTTATCTAACTCTTTATCATGCCTCGTGCTGCCACACAGGCTTCTGAACTGAGCGCTGATAACAGCTTGGGTCGTCCTTCTCCTCTTTAGTCCAAATGACACGGCATCCCTGATTTCCATAAAGAACTTCAAATTTTGATTCGTCTGACCACAGAACAGTTTTCCACTTTGCGACAGTCCATTTTAAATGAGCCTTGGCCCACAGAAGACATCTGCGCTTCTGGATCATGTTTAGATACGGCTTCTTTGAACTATAGAGTTTTAGCTGGCAATGGCGGATGGCACGGTGAATTGTGTTCACAGATAATGTCCTCTGGAAATATTTCTGAGCCCATTTTGTGATTTCCAATACAGAAGCATGCCTGTATGTGATGCAGTGCCGTCTAAGGGCCCGAAGATCACGGGCACCCAGTATGGTTTTCCGGCCTTGACCCTTAACGCACAGAGATTCTTCCAGATTCTCTGAATCTTTTGATATTATGCACTGTAGATGATATGTCCAACACTTTGCAATTTTACACTGTTGAACTCCTTTCTGATATTGCTCCACTATTTGTCGGCGCAGAATTAGAGGGATTGGTGATCCACTTCCCATCTTTACTTCTGAGAGCCGCTGCCACTCCAAGATGCTCTTTTTATACCCAGTCATGTTAATGACCTATTGCCAATTGACCTAATGAGTTGCAATTTGGTCCTCCAGCTGTTCCTTTTTTGGACCTTTAACTTTTCCAGCCTCTTACTGCCCCTGTCCCAACTTTTTTGAGATGTGTTGCTGTCATGAAATTTCAAATGAGCCAATATTTGGCATAAAACTTCAAAATGTCTCACTTTTGACGTTTGATATGTTGTCTGTTCTATTGTGAATACAATATCAGTTTTTGAGATTTGTAAATTATTGCATTCTGTTTTTATTTACAATTTGTACTTTGTCCCAACTCTGTGTGTCATTCCACCGAATCGGTGCCATTTCTGTCCCTAGAAAATATGTATAAATGCACATAATGTACTTTAAAATACATCTCCTTATTACGCAGAATGTCCTGCACATTGATCTGATTTCAAATTTAAGATATATAATTGTAAGGATTAATAAAAACTACCTAAAACACTGAAATGGCTTGTTACCTGTCCCCGCACTCTAACTTTATACTTAACAATGAAATATTATGATTAAAATCCTTCAGAAACTGCATCTTTTGCACTGTTGTGTGACTCCTTATCCTATCCATGGTTTAAATATCTCATCTCATTAGCTCTAGCCACTTTATCCTGTTCTACAGGGTCGCAGGTAAGCTGGAGCTGACTATGGGTGAAAAGCGGGGTACACCCTGGACAAGCCGCCAGGTCATCACAGTGCTGACACGTAGACACAGACAACCATTCACACCTATGGTCAATTTAGTCACCAGTTAACCTAACCTGCATGTCTTTGGACTGTGGGGGAAACCAGAGCACCTGGAGGAAACACACAGGGAGAACATGCAAACTCTGCACAGAAAGGCCCTCGTCGGCCACGGGGCTCAAACCCGGACCTTCTTGCTGTGAGGTGACAGTGCTAACCACTACACCACCGTGCTGCCCTGGTTTAAATATATATATATATTTTTTTTCATAAGAAACCCACAATATCTTAGTTAAAATACACATTTTAGTCGTGTCCCTGGGTTTTCACTCAGTCCTCTCATCTCATTATCTCTAGCCGCTTTATCCTGTTCTACAGGGTCGCAGGCAAGCTGGAGCCTATCCCAGCTGACTACGGGCGAAAGGCGGGGTACACCCTGGACAAGTTGCCAGGTCATCACAGGGCTGACACATAGACACAGACAACCATTCACATTCACACCTACAGTCAATTTAGAGTCACCAGTTCACCTAACCTGCATGTCTTTGGACTGTGGGGGAAACCGGAGCACCCGGAGGAAACCCACGTGGACACGGGGAGAACATGCAAACTCTGCACAGAAAGGCCCTCGCCGGCCACGGGGCTTGAACCTAGAACCTTCTTGCTGTGAGGTGACAGCGCTAACCACTACACCACCGTGCCGCCCTCACTCAGTCCTGTTACCCAAACATATTACCCCATCTGACACATTTGGAACATTCCATAAATCACATGCTCAACAGGAAGTTACATCAGTTGTGCCTTCTGAAGGCCATGGGAAGACCAAAAGTTCTCATCTCATCTCATTATCTCTAGCCGCTTTATCCTGTTCTACAGGGTCGCAGGCAAGCTGGAGCCTATCCCAGCTGACTACGGGCGAAAGGTGGGGTACACCCTGGACAAGTCGCCAGGTCATCACAGGGCTGACACATAGACAACCATTCACATTCACACCTACGGTCAATTTAGAGTCACCAGTTAACCTAACCTGCATGTCTTTGGACTGTGGGGGAAACCGGAGCACCCGGAGGAAACCCACGCGGACACGGGGAGAACATGCAAACTCCACACAGAAAGGCCCTCGCCAGCCATGGGGCTTGAACCTGGACCTTCTTGCTGTGAGGCGACAGCGCTAACCACTACACCACCGTGCCGCCCAGACCAAAAGTTAGTTCTCTCATTTACTTTTCTGTATATTTGACTTTTTTTTAACTTTAAGGTCAATGTCAACATACTGTCCTGTTACTTAAATTATTTCTTAGATTATTTGTTTATTTTAAAAATACAGATTTTTGGTAAATCACTAGAATGTGTTAAGTGTGGTCATGCTATTAGCGATGATGCCATGTGGCTTAATTCCATGTATTAGCTAATCCTAGGCTAAAAACTCAGTCCTGTTACTTTCAGAGTTTTGGTAACAGGACTGAAAAAAATGCAGCCATCTTTGACTGACTTCCAAACCTTGTAACGTAGCCTGAGGTTGACCAATACACATTTTGAATAGTTAAATGTGTGTTGTTATAATCAGTGTTGAAAAGATATAACAAATTAAGTTTAATTTGGGAGTGGTACAACAAGCAAATGGCACCCATTCGGTGGAATGTCCCATATATATATATATATATTTTTACCACTCACATATGTAATATTGGATCATTTTCCTCAATAAATAAATGACCAAGTATAATATTTTCTCATTTGTTTAACTGGGTTCTCTTTATCTACTTTTAGGACTTGTGTGAAAATCTGGTCATGTTTTAGGTCATATTTATGTAGAAAATTCTAAAGGGTTCACAAACTTTCAAGCACCACTGTAGCTCTATTGGACAACTGTAGTAATGCACAGTATGCCAAGAACAGTTTAAATAAGTCAAGAGAAACGACAGTCCATCGTTACTTTAAGACATGAAGTGTATTTTAATTTAAAAGAGCAAAACAAAACATTGAATGAAGTAGAAGGCGTGTCCAAACGTTTGCCTGCTACTGTATGTGCCATGTTCACAAGGTGGCGCGCTTTAACCGCAGTGCACATCTCTCCTCTCTGTCCCCATTACACTCTCTTCCGCGTCACAGCTGTGTTTTTGTAAAATGAGAAGGGGTTGGTCCTGTAACATGTCGTTTGGGTGTGTGCCTGCCTGTTCCCCGGCCCGAGGAAAAGCGCTCGCCTGTGGCAGCATGTAGAGAGACTCTCCAGTACTCGCTCGGAGTGCGACGCCATGCTGAAAGAAACACAGATGTGTCGGTAGATCACTTACTGAGACGTGGCAAGCGCTCGGAGCCGGTAAAATGGCAACCGAAAGTTTCTAACAGCTACGTGTTTATTAAGTAAGTAGGTGAAAATACTAGCCGCTCCCTATTAGTCAAGGTCAGGCGGGGACGCTGTGGAGTTTACCAATCAACCTAAAGTGACTGAATCATCCGCAGTCTCAGGAAGTCCAAGACATCGCTACTGAGTGGAGTAGTTTTACCAGGTAGTCTGTACTTTAATTTATTGTTTACGTAGACTATTTAGGCTAAATTCGTGTCTCACTTCGTGGAAGTGTATCATCCGGATTGTAAATGACGACCACGGGAAATGAGTCGGATCTGGAATGGACTGGAGCCAAGCCTCGAGCCCAGGGTCCGGAGTCGACTCCTTCTCCATCAGGAACCAAAGCGGATTCAGTGGCAGACCTGGAGCCGAGCAGGGAGCCTCAGACCACCGTCGAAGACGCCAAAAACACTGGACTTAAATTCGCCAAAACGTTCCTGCTTGTTTTTCCTGTTTATGTATTAGGTTATTTAGGGTTCAGTTTCAGTTGGATCCTCATCTCACTGGCCCTGCTGTTTTGGCTCAGACGGAACCAGGGAACGAGGTTCTCAGGAGTAAACAAAGCACTGGCCTTTTTCGAGCACGAAGAGAAAGCAGTGAAACAGAGTTTATCAACTTCTGAGCTGCCGCACTGGGTGAGTCCGAGCTTTCAGTGTTTACTCCGAAGTGAAGTTGGTAAACAGTGTTACATTTAGTAAGGAGTGACTTGTTCCAGTAAGGGACCAGTGCTCATCAGTGAGAAAATGAACTGTGGCTGTAACCTTTGACCTGTAAAAGTGTCGCAATTACAAAACCTGGTGATTTGGACAGAACCAGGAGTGACTCAGCTGACCAACTGTTTATGCATTGGGTGTTTTTTTTTTTTTTTTTTTTAAACAACACTCACGACGATGTGCTTGTTTCACTTTACCATTTCCAACTCTAGTAACTTAGACACTTGGACAACTTTTTCAGAAAGAATCAGCTTGCATTAGTGTTTTTGATTCAGGTAATGCGTATGTGAGGGCACGTTTACAGTACTTTTTTTTGTATCTTCAGGAACACATATCGTACCACTGGTGGGTTCTCATGGTGAAGGAGATGCCTGTGTGGCTTATATATATCTCCATCCATCTGCCCATTATCTGTAGCCGCTTATCTTGTTCTACAGGGTTGCAGGCAAGCTGGAGCCTATCCCAGCTGACTATGGGTGAGAGTACACCTTGGACAAGTCGCCAGATCATCGCAGGGCTGACACATGGAGACACAATCATTCATGTTCACACCTACGGTCAAATTAGAGCCACCAGTTAACCTAACCTGCATGTCTTTGGACTGTGGGGGAAACCTACGCAGACACAGGGAAAACATGCAAACTCCGCACAGAAAGAGCTTCGCTGGACCTTCTTGCTGTGACTGAGGCAACAGTGCTAACCACTACACCATCGTGCCGCCCCGCATACATACGTGTGTGTGTGTATACAGTGGTGCTTGAAAGTTTGTGAACCCTTTAGAATTTTCTATATTTCTGCATAAATATGACCTAAAACATCAGCAGATTTTCACACAAGTCCTAAAAGTAGATAAAGAGAACCCAGTTAAACAAATGAGACAAAAATATTATACTTGGTCATTTATTTATTGAGGAAAATGATCCAATATTAAATGTGAGTGGCAAAAGTATGTGAACCTCTAGGATTAGCAGTTAGTTTGAAGGTGAAATTAGTGTCAGGTGTTTTCAATCAATGGGATGACAATCAGGTGTGAGTGGGCACCCTGTTTTATTTAAAGAACAGCGATCTATGAAAGTCTGATCTTCACAACACATGTTTGTGGAAGTGTATCATGGCACGAACAAAGGAGATTTCTGAGGACCTCAGGAAAAGTGTTGATACTCATCAGGCTGGAAAAGGTTACAAAACCATCTCTAAAGAGTTTGGACTCCACCAATCCACAGTCAGACAGATTGTGTACAAATGGAGGAAATTCAAGAGCATTATTACCCTCCCCAGGAGTGGTCAACCAACAAAGATCACTCCAAGAGCAAGGCGTGTAATAGTCGGCGAGGTCACAAAGGACCCCAGGGTAACTTCTAAGCAACTGAAGGCCTCTCTCACATTGGCTAATGTTCATGAGTCCACCATCAGGAGAACACTGAATAACAATGGTGTGCATGGCAGGGTTGCAAGGAGAAAGCCACTGCTCTCCAAAAAGAACATTGCTGCTCGTCTGCAGTTTGCTGAAGATCATGTGGACAATCCAGAAGGCTATTGGAAAAATGTTTTTTGTGGATGGATGAGACCAAAATAGAGCTTTCTGGTTTAAAGGGCTGATGACACAAACATGACTCTATGCAATTTCTTAAGTAAACTATACAACATGGCAAACATGTTAGATTTCTGTTATAATTATGTGAAAAGAAGCTGTTGTTATGCAAATATCCAACTTTTAATTGCACAGCGCAAGAAAACTGGGTCCGTGGCTCGCGGCCATGTTGTGACGTCAGCGGGAGAACATGCTGCGGTTCACTGGCTGTTCTACTCATAGTCATCCTATGGTTCTACTCTGGTTCTACTCAATGGAAATGGCGCATGAAAACGCCGGTGAACTCTCTAGTGCTAGCTCTTCCTCTTCTGGGAGTCTAGAATTGTGTTGATCTCTTCCGAATAGAATCTATGATAGCCTGCCCTCTTTACCCTTTGCCTCTCGTTGCTAGGCGGCAGTTACATGAAAGCCGCAAGCTTTCACAAGCAAATACATGACTGATATCACGCCGACTTTATGATTACATTTATGATTATCATGTAGAATCTATAGCTCTACGTACCTTTATCTTATGTCGTTTCACAACACATGTTCTGACAGGAGGACTGTCTTTGGATCCAGCATAGCTACTAGTAGACCCCCTCCGGAATACTGGCAGTGTTGCCAGATTGGGATTTTTTCCCGCCCAGTTGAGCGGTTTCAAGTGCATTTTGGTGGGTTTTGAACATATTTTGGGCTGGAAAACGTCAGCAGTATCTGTGTGCGTCTCCATAGCAACCCCATAATGTCGTGAAATTTTGCACACTCTTTCTTCACACATTCAGGGTTCGTCTCAGGAAGCTTCAAGTCACCACCTTAAGCTCTCTAGCGCCACCAACTGCTCAAACTCGCGGGTGCAGGTCGCCGGTACGTTCCTGCTTGTAAGATACTGCTGACGTTTTCCAGCCCAAACTATGTTCAAAACCCACCAAAATGCACTTGAAACTGCTCAACTGGTCGGGAGAAATCCCAATCTGGCAACACTGTGTAGGCACTGCTGATGGTAGCAGCACACGTTTGTGCTGAACTGAACACCCAAGAGATTCTTTTAAGCTGGGAAGGGTGTCAAAACAATCCAAATCGAAGTGTTCAGAGCACAGGATGGATGTTGGTGAGGGCTCCCACTTGTCACGAGTGCGCCTGACTTGCTTCACCCACTTCGCATGCAGCTCGGGATCTCTGGGAAACTTGAATAAACTTACCCCATCCTTGTGGGTTTTGGAGCAAAAGCCGGCAACACAACGCGAAGGCATAATAACTATATATATAAAATACTAATAATGACAAACTGACAATAAACTGGTAAGTTAGGAGGAAGGTTCTTTCGCTGACGTCATATAGCTCCTCCTCCTCCTCCGTTTCCTGGGTGCTGCAAGCCCTGTCAAATTTGTCCAAATAGCCGCGTTTTTTATCATAACTTGTAAAATAGGCGCCTTCGTGAATTAATATATGGATCATCGGGAATTACTTTTTATGTTATAAAACATCGCCAAAGATGTCAAAAACGTGTCATCAGCACTTTTTAAATGAGAAGTGTTGTGTTTGGAGAAAGGAAAAGACTGCGTTCCAGCATAAGAACCTTATCCCATCTGTGAAACATGGTGGTGGTAGTATCATGGTTTGGGCCTGTTTTGCTGCATCTGGGCCAGGATGGCTTGCAATCATTGATGGAACAATGAATTCTGAATTATACCAGCAAATTCTAAAGGAAAATGTCAGGACATCTGTCTATGAACTGAATCTCAAGAGAAGGTGGGTCATGTGGCAAGACAATGACCCTAAGCACACAAGTCGTTCTACCAAAGAATGGTTAAAGAAGAATAAAGTTAATGTTTTGGAATGGTCAAGTCAAAGTCCTGACCTTAATCCAATCGAAATGTTGTGGAAGGACCTGAAGTGAGCAGTTCATGTGAGGACACCCACCAACATCCCAGAGTTGAAGCTGTTTTGTTTGGAGGAATGGGCTAAAATTCCTCCAAGCCAGTGTACAGGACTGATCAACAGTTACCGGAAACATTTAATTGCAGTTATTGCTGCACAAGGGGGTCACACCAGATACTAAAAGCAAAGGTTCACATACTTTTGCCACTCACAGATATGTAATATTGGATCATTTTCTTCAATAAATAAATGACCAAGTATAATATTTTTCTCATTTGTTTAACTGGGTTCTCTTGATCTACTTTAAGGACTTGTGTGAAAATCTGCTGATGTTTTAGGTCATTTATACAGAAATATAGAAAATTCTAAAGGGTTCACAAACTTTCAAGCACCATTCTGTGTGTGTGTGTGTGTGTGTGTGTGTGTGTATTGTCTCTGTGTGAGAGATGCATGCATGTTTTAAGTCGTGTTTGTGTTACTGGTAATACTTTTAATACAGCAGGACAGAGATGTGTGTTATAAAGGGGCAGCATCGTGATGCAGTGGGTGCCATTGTTTTGTTTCCTTCCACCTCCAGGGTCACCGGTTTAATCCTAAGTTTAGTTAACTGTTTCTCTGGAGTCTTGCATGTTCTCTCCATATTCACACAGTTTTCCCCTGGGTTCTCCGGTTTCCTCCTACCTCCCCAAAACATGCTGGTAGGTTGATTTTAGATACTGGGTAAATAGACCGTTTGCACTTGCATCACAATTCTTCCATGATGCTTTCAAATTTTGTTGCGTCCGGCATCTTTGTGGTATAGCATCCATGGCAATTGAGGAGAGTACATTGGCGAGCTGTAATTTTTCGCAAATATATCATGAATAGACCCCTTCGCATGTTTGTAAGCAAACCGACCGTTGCCAGGATGCGCGCACAGCCTGGACCCAGAAACAATGGCTCTGCCCATAGACCTGCATTATGAGCTGTCAGATTATGCCAAACAATTGTCGTTACGAGATCGAGAATGCTACATAAATAAGTTAACTATAACAAGTGGACATCGCCTACCGGATCCGTATTTAATTAAAGAGTGGACGGACGATGTTAGTAAGTTCCCTGGTATACAATGGCCAGATATATACTCGTACCTTATTGACAAGACTTCAGTGTACACCCACGAAAAACTTCGTGCCTACAAGTCTTTAGATGCATATGATTATGTGCAGGCATGTACAACTTGATTAACAATGGGACATTCATATTCATTTTGTTTTAATCAAATTATGCCAGTGGTGTGATGGCAATGTGGCTTTAGCTACAACAGCAAATACCAACACTAAACAGCAATTTGCAGGAGGTAATGGCATGAAAGGAATGATAGTGTAAAGAGTACAGCTAAGAGAAATCAGAGCTGCGTAAAAAGCGAGAGGCAGAGACCAGAAATGAAACTGAACAGGGCGGGAGCTAGGTTAGAGCAGTCAACGTAAGTTGGCATTTAGAGTGAGGGCACACAATTTTACCTTTCCATCCTTGCTTTAAAATTGTGATTTTCGGCATACACAAATAATGATGGCACAAAATCTGGACTGCTTGAGTCAAGCGAGACCTCTCCTACAAACAAAATTGCATGCAAAGCTAAGTTAACATGCTAACAATATTCATTACATTGTGTAACTATGACCCAGCTAATCAGACAAACGTTACCAAAGTATTTTGCTACATCAATAAACGAAGACTAGAAAGAATAAAAAAAGATTTAATAAATAGCCTGATCTTACCTGTGATGAAGTGGGCGCTGCAAACCCGCGCATTTTTGATAGTGCTTTCATCTCAGTCTACACGTTTGATGGCTTGTAGCCATAGACGTCGGCGATTTTTTTTTTTTTTGAATGGGTGAGATCCTGCTGGAATTCTGAACATTTTAACCCAATCACTGCTACGATTCTGACACCCAACAACACAACAACTAGGCATTTCTGAGTCTTTTTTTGGGTCCAGGCTGCACGCGCAATTTCTGCTTGCGTATGAATGACGTTTACTGCGAAGGGGTCTATTGAGTAATAGTGACACGGTCAGAGACGGAAAAGATAAAAGAATGTTTGGGGTGGATCCGTACAGCAGTGTTGTAGAGTATGACGATGTGCGGATGTGACTGAGTGTGAATTACACAGACATCGTGAATTACCTGGTGTTAACTACTAGCTTCGTCACTGGTACCAACTCATGTACACTATCGTTTACTGTTTAGCGCAAGTTTACTGTAAGGATCTAGTAGGTTCCTGATGTGGGCAAATGTTACACAAGACACACAAAAAAACCCTAACCTAACTATTGACGTCTTCTGAGGCAACATTTTACCGAGCTCTACTACCTATGTTTTACTGGGGCTTTGTGCTATGCATTTGTAACTGCAATATAAATTGGGGTTGTGCTTATCACTTACAGTATGTCACATCTTTATATATATTTTGTCTATGGTTCTCACATAAACGGTAGAAATACAAACTTGCCCTTTATGAAATGATCTGCACATACTTGTACATATTTGTAGCTGGTCTGTTTTATGTCTGATCTGTTCAGATTTGCAAGCCACCTTCTCTGTCGTCTATGGGTTATATCTTCTATTTGGGGTCCTTCGTGCATTTTAACAGTGGGTAAACTAAACAATCTGACTCCAGCCTTAGCAGAATTGTTCAAGCAGCTGATAACTGCACAAATTTGCAGCATTTTGTATTAAGGTACTTTTTGCTATGCATGTGTTATTCCACAAAGATGGCAGACACAGCTAAATCAGAGAGGGTCATGTGACGTCATGTGCAGTTTATGAAGGAGATATAACAGTCTCCTAATATATGCTTCCATCATGGGTATATGTACACTCGTCCAGTACTTCACTGAGGTTAGTTAAAAAAAAAAAAGCCCAAATCTCATTCTTCAAGCTCATCTTTTCCACAAATTAGTTGGTGTGAAACTTTTTTTTTTCTTTCTGTGTTTGCAGCTCAATCTGCTTTGCGTGCTCAAGTCACATGTGCTATTTTATTTATCAGTAGGTAGAATACAATGTCAGATTAATGTTGGACTATTTAAATGCAGCATTGTTATGGAATTGAATTGGTTACCTCTGTGTAGCATTGTAATTATGTACTTCATTGTAATGAAGGTCTGATACTTTGTGCACCACTACTGCTATTGTCATTTTGCATAACCTGGCAACAGAAGCCAGAGGCGTCCACAGTGCATTAGTATCGAGTATCAGCCAATACCGGAACTGCTGAGAAATCACTCGACAAGCTGGAGTTTTGTGAGTGACGATTCACAGCCTATGACTACCTTTGTTTTATTTCTTCATGAAAGTATTTGGTAGAATTGTAATTATCAACATATTAAGGGGCGAAAGCTATAAGTTTTATCAAGTATGTGAGTAAGCTTCTTTTTAAAGTGTCACTTCATGCCAATTTGACACAAAAGGTTAAAGGTCTGAATTAGTCATGAAGGGTTAAAAAAAAAACAAAACTACTAATCATGTTCCTAGGTACGTAAGCTGGCACTTATGGTACTCGAGCTGCTGATGATTAGATGACCTGTTGACGTGTCAGCATTTTAATATTGCTGTTATAGTTTGTCGACACTGATCAGTTATTCATTCTCAACTTCTTTCCTAAGCAAATGGTGAAATTATAAATCATTACTTTTCAACAGTTGTATGCTATAAGCTCAAACAGTAGTGTGTTCAGTTCATCATAGTGTGTATGATTTCAGCAACAATTCCTTGGTACAAGTCCACAGTATCCTGGTCAGATTATTCCCTGGAGCAAGGGCATATACTGTTTCTGGAAAATATAATCTTTAGGGTATCCATGTGGGACCATAAACAACAGCAAAATGAGTCACAAGTGCAAGCAGAAGTAACAGGATGAATCGGGCAAGTTTGGAGGGTTGGAGGAGCTGGGTTTAACCAAAGTAACGGATAAAGTGCAGATTTAAATACGTTTTATTGTCTACATTTTGGCTGCTACCATCTTGTATCAGAACTCAGTCAGCTGTTCCATATCTGCAAGCAGCAGCACTCACCACACACAGTCGCAAGAGACATGAATTACTTGTCATTTCCTAGTGTGAACGTAGGATTAGGAGCTTTTGCCATGCAAATTTTCAGCCATTGTAGTTTTCCCCTCTTCATGGTTATGTTCTATTTCTGGAGACCTGCTGTGGTGTTTGTGTGTACAGGCAAAAGTGAGTTTAACATGGTGAGGAGCGTTATCAGCCTGTATCTCTAAACTTGCTCAGAGTGCTGATATGCAATCAGATTTTATCTTGGCCATTTTGATAAATGCAGATTGAGCTGCTCTTAGGCTGAGTGATTCTCTGAATTATAGGTGCTGGTTGACAAGACGAGACGAGACAAGGGTTCTTTCTATCGGGGCTTACTACTTTGTGACATGCCACTCAATTTAAAATTACAAGGAGAGCTTTAAATATGGGTTATAATTAAGTTATAGTATCCTGGTATCCTGGTAACTCTCCCCCTGTGCTGTGCAGGAAACCATATTGAAAACCTGAAAATCTGGCGTCATGCGTGTAAACTGGACTTGAATTTTTAAGCCAAAAGATTTACAAAAATAGTCATGATTTCTTATAGGGAAATAATATAGGAACTCTTCTTAACAGAGAGAGAAAATAATTTCAAATATCACGCAGAAACAAAAAATGAAAATGCATAAATTGGCTCCAACCGTTTTAACTAAATTTCATGTCGATTTTACCCCATTGGAGCCAGAGTAGTGATAACATGCTCAAGTGTACCTTGTAAGGTTTTTATTTAACCTGAGGAAAAAAAAAAGAACTTTTATTCAGAAGATATTTCTGAATTGAAACTACAGGAGTCACTGGTGTGTAACGCGTGTAACATGGTCGTAATTTTGTTGGACAGATTACGACTTTCCGCCATTACATGCATCCCGGATGTCTTGCGCAGTGACATCACGAGTGTGTCTGGAGATCCTCATGGCCTAGTTAGCTCAGTCTTAACACTTCCAAGTAGGAATTAGCAGGCGCCTGTTTTGCATGTAACAGTTGGACATGGGGCTGTGCGATATGGGAAAAAATGAATATCCCGATACGTTTTCTCCATTTCACGATATATATCTTAATATATTTAAATCTCCTCTAAAGGACCCCATGAAATCGAACTTTGACTCTTTACTGTTTTCACTACAATCCAGGGGCGTGTTTAGCCTATTTTTGGGGGTGCTCAAGCACCCCCAAAAACGAGCTCAGCACCCTCAAAAACACTGCTTTTGGCCTTAATTTTCAGAAATAAGTGCCCTTGCGCACTGCGCAATGAATGTGTGCACGGGCGTGTGTGTGTGTTCTTGAATTCACCTGTTACGTGATAGTTCTATGACCAGTAAAATACCTCTCCTCCTTGCGTCCCCTCTGATTGGGTTGCCTGTCCGCGTGAGTGCTTGCTACGACATGGTGGTTTTTTTTAACTGGATTCCACGCCAATGAGGAACTAACGTGGAAATAAACGTGGAAACACTGTCGTTCAAGCCAGGTGCCTCTGTCAGCTCTGGGGGCCAAGCACCCCCAAAGATCAGGTGCTAGAATCGCCCCTGTTACAATCCCTGCAGATTAAATAACATTCTTGGTTAACTTTACAGGTGGTTTTCAACAACACGTTTTAAATTTTCATGTTGGTGATTAATCACAATTGAATTGAAATAAGACTATTTTTATTCAACAAAGATGTGGCACAAACTGCAAAAACAATCTTGAAAATTGCAACAAAGGGGCAATACAATACAGAGCTGCTCAGAGCTCAAACCAATAAAGTGCAAGCTCAACACTGAGAAAGACATTTAGCCTAAATAAGAAAAGTGCTCTTTCATTAAATTATTTTAAAAACTAGATCTCCAAGCTATTAACCTGACTACTGAGAACCACTGGAACATTCACAATAGAGAGAGAGATCTGCAAAACATCATTTTTCTCTTTGCACACTTTTGAACTGAATGTTTTCTGGCTCTGCCTCTCAGATGTGTATAATTCCGGCTGCTGCCTTCTCTGTAAAATGTAAAATTTTTGGAAGCCTGGTTTTTCCACTATACTAATTGGGATCATGTCTTCGGCAATGAAGTGAGTGATTGCATCCGTTATAGCTCTCCATCTCTGACTCGTTTTCTCATATAGAGATCTTGCATGTGACGTCACAGCCGATCCAGATTGTGACAGACGCCATCGTGTCGGTCAAACGCCATATTCCGCCTTCTACTTCTGGTTCTACTTCTGCTTTTACTTCTACCTTTTCTTCTGGAAAACCCTACTATATACAATTCTACTACAACGGCTGCGGCTACAAGCTCTCCCTACCTGTGCACGGTTTTTATGTTTTTTGTGTGTATTTTTGCGTGTTGTTCGTCTGTACCGGACTTCAATATCCACTACAACCGTATGGACTTACTGGACATTGGTTTCCAGCAGAAAATGACGGTTTGTAGCGATTTCCATCGCATGCAAAACATTCCGGACGAGAGAAAAAAAAAATATTCCGGACGAGAAAAAAAAAACCAAACATTCCGGACGAGACCAGATTGCGAGACCAGCGAGGTCTCCGTGGATTGTTATCGGAAGCAAAGCGAAGGAGGCAGCGCCGGGAGCCGAAGCAAAAGCGAGGCTACAGGCAGAGCCGGCCTGTTGACTAAGCTCAGAAAACAGCTACTCAAATCTCCACTGCCAAGCCTCTACCTCTCCAGCACCAGATCCATGTAAACAACACGGACGATTTGGAATTACCTTATTCTATAATCAGCTGGTCAGTGCTATACTCAATACTTAAGTGACTTACCCATCCAGTGAGGATCATTTTCTTGCTTACAAGATGCCACATCTGAGTCGCTGACAAATCCTGAATTTCTGTAAAGAAAACTTTCCAGAGCACACAGTGCTTCACCACTGAACAGCGAGGGAAAGTTGATGAGGTAATCGTACACGTCCGGGTATTCCGCTGGCAGTTCAAAATCCGGTCGTGAAAACTCCGTCCGGAAAGCCATAAGGGTCACAAATCTATAGATCGTTTATTTTAGACATGTATCTAGTTATCTGTTCATTAGAAAAATGAGCCGTGTAGTCCGTCGGTTGAAATTGATCCATTCTGTACACGAGTGCAGCAGTATTCAGTGGTGTTTTTGACCGACACGATGGCGGTTGTGTACTTTCCGGTCACGTGACTGCAAGATCTCTATGGGGTGGCTTTGGAGAACGAGGCCACTATGGTCGTTTGTTTAGTTTGTGGGGGGGGTTTAGCTCGTGGGCAAGTAGTTCGGAGTTTAAGAGACTCTTCATACTATACCGGGTGAGTTTCAGGTGATGGAACATATTTGTCGTGCTGCTGCCTTTCGTGATGACAGGTTGTTTTTTTTTTTTGCACACTTTACAAACTGGCATTTGCTGTTCCACGTCCTCCTCGCGATATCCAAAAAATGCCAGTTGACTGACCCCTTACTAGTTCTTTTAGGAAGTAATTTGTCGCTGAAATTGACAGAGCTTACACGGTAGCCTATGCAACACCAGCGATTGCACAAACTGAGTCAGCGCTGTAAACCGGAACCAGGAAATCTTCCCACCGGCAGTGTTGCCAGATACTGCTGACGTTTTCCAGCTCAAAATATGTTCAAAACCCGCCAAAATGCACTTAAAACCGCCCAATCTGGCAACACAACCGAAACTAGAAAATCTTCCCGGAAATTCCTTTCAGCACCAAGATGTCTCCCGGGATTGGTTGGCGAGTGCGTGACGTTATTGTTTTCTTTACCCTTAGGCAGCCTCTCACGTTACTGCCTGAGGGACAGGGAGAAAACCACCGGAAAAGATTTTAAACAAACGCAAGTCGGAAGATGACCATAAAATACTTGATAGTTACGATATAATAATTTTATGTATCGCACACAGAATTTTCGCGATATATCGAGTATATTCGATATATCGCACAGCCCTAGTTGGACATTTAAATCCAGTTAAAAGACAAGTTTATCAGAATTTTCTGCCAAAAAAAAAAAACTTGATGGCAGTCAGATTTATATCTGCTTAACACATGCATCCAGCTTTTATTTAATAAAAAAAATAGCCTTTTTAAAGGTCCCATGGCATGAAATTTTCACTTTCTGAGGTTTTTTAACGTTAAAATGAGTTCCTCTGACCTTCTTAAGTCACCCCAGTGGCTAGAAATGTCATAATGTGTAAACCAAACTATGCCCACCCTTTGTCAACATTTGAGAATGGCGCGTCAAAATGGCGCGTTGATAGGCTCTTCCCTTTACTACGTCAGCAAGGGAGATGATCCCCACGCCCCCCCTCTGGATTCCCACCCACTGTATGGATTGCCCGCCCAGCTCAAAAGTTGCCACCATAGATACGTCACTTCAATTTTGTAGTGAGGAGACCATAGAGGACACAACAACATGGCATCACCTAAGCGAGCGAAACATGGAAATTGCGCTGTACATGGATGTGACAACACAGAAAGGAGTCTGTTTTTACTGCCGACGGGAGAGCCCCTGAAGACGCAGTGGCTTAATTTTATTTACTTCAATAATACGCCGTCGAGTCTACTTAAGACGGTGTATGTTTGTTGGAAGCATTTTCCTGATGAATGTTTCCACAACTTGGGACAGTACATAACCAACCCAATAATTCCTGTTTCCAGACATAACATTTCAAACTCACCATTCTGATACGTCCTGCTGAAGTCGGTGATTTACAGTTTGTTCAACTGCTTGCGCTTCTGCTTCGGGGTCGGACTCCAGGTCAAAAGCGAAAGCTTGGACTGTTGCTTGACCTGCCATTGCTACTGTTCACACACAGGTAGCATGCCTGCAGCTTGGTCCAAGCCCCTCCCCCCATGGCCTGCCCCCACCCTCTACCCTTCCCCGCCTCCATGCTTCTCATTAGCAAAACGACGCACTGGGAAAAGGGCTGAAATGGGGCTTTCTCCCAGGAGGCTATATCTACGTGCCGAGGGTTCATTTCGAGAGAGGCTGCGGATATAACATCCGGAAACCTCCACGAGCCCGTTTAAAGCATCAACAAACCACCATGCCATGGGTCCTTTCAACACTATCTGAACGATCATAACATAGATGGACAGAGGATGTTGCGTGCGTGACGTGATTTTTGATCGGCACTCGTGTCCCAAATGGAAGAGTTGGAGTGAAAATATGTTTAACTTTGAGTTTAAGCCTTTCCATCAGTACGCTAGAGTAAAATTTTAATTTTATCTTTAGAGTGACATTGGATTGAAATTCCAGCACCAATTTTGTCACAAAACGGGTCTCCAAAACGGTGCATTATTTGTTGAAGATATTGATTTAAAAAAAAAATTTCAACAAGATACTTTGCTCGTTTTATCAGTACTATCTAATATACATACAGTGACTACAAATTTTTTTCCCCTTATTTATTCTCTCATGCTACCCAACCACGAACCTCGCATATGGCATTGGTGACCCCTTATCATAGATAATCTTTCAAACTTGAATATTTACTATGAGATGGAGTAGAACTGGTGTGCTTTGATGAATATCTAAACAATTTTTTTTTTCCAAAGATTAAATGTGAATTAAACAGAATCGGGCTTTAATATAGTTTTGTTTAGGGAAATGATGTTTTTTGAAAATTGGAGGAAATTGCTGTGTTTGCTTTTGTAACCCCTGCCCTTCCAGCAATAGAGGCATGTCACTGATGGGGAGGGAGGGAGAGAGAGGATAAAGATTAAGAGAAGGAGGAATGTGTGCAGCATATGTATGACGACAGGGTGTTTCCTTTGACGGTTTCTATAGCAAAAGCCTGAAAATAAATAATTCTCTCGGTCATTCTGTTTGACCCCCTTCTAATCTTGGGCATCTGTTAGTGATCTTAGCCTCAGGTTCCAGCAAACATTATTGAAACTAAAAGGGATATGATGTAGATAATGATACTGAAGGGTTAATGGATTGCTGTTCATGCTCAGACTAGTGGAACAGAAAGTACCTCCATGCATTCCAGTGATATCTGATCAGAGGCTATGCACAAAACCTTCCTGTACATTTCCAGTCAAACCTGCCAAGTGTGGAATTCTTATTCTTTAACATTTAATAACAAGCAGGCATGCTTTGAAGAAGCAGGTTTGAGTTTGTTTTGGGGTTAGAAGGATCAAATTCAGATCCTGGAGTTCCACCACACTACAGAGACGTCTTTCTTCTCACACACCAAATTCAGCTTTTGTAATAAGGTGACTGGTTGACACAGGTGTGTTTGTATGAAACGTTAGCTAGCCTGTAGACTGCTAATAGTTAATGTTCATCTGCACTAGTTGAACAATGCAGTCTGACAGCATTCATTTTGTACCTCAGTACCCTGTGTGTTCCTTTGAGTCACTAGCCAGAAGTTTCTGCATGGTTTATTCAAATAGCTTTCAAAATACGTATGCATTTTAGCTCAAAGTCAAACAGAACCGAAAAATGAACGCCGTTTGCCAGTTATGGCAAGCACCCTGATGTGCCGCCTGCACATTTAAATTAAAAATAAAATTTTTTTTAACAATTTGTCCATTTTAAAAGTTATGATACTGTTAAAAATAGGCTTACCTGGACATAACCATTTGCACTGAAACCGGATATCTGCCTGTGACATGACGGCACACTAGTACGCTGTTTTACCTTCATAACACAGAGCCATTAAATAAAAGCTTCTAATTCTCAAAAAAAAAAAAATTGCTGGGCGCCACTGCTTGCTCGCTCGCTCGCGCTCTCTCTCTCTCTCTCTCTCTCTCTCTCTCTCTCTCTGCATGCGTGTATGTTCACTGCTTCAGATGGGTTGATTACAGAGAAAGAAATTCACTGTGCTGTAATGTATGTGACAGGCTTCTAATTGTAAAAATCTAATCAGAAATTTTATTTTTTTAAACTGCCAACAAAATACGTGAATCAATAGACTTAAATTTTATGAAATTTAAATCTCACTTGGCTAGATAACACACGCGCACACAGATACTAGTAAACAATCCTGTTGCCATAGCAACACGATTCTTGCCGTCTCTAAAATTTCACTTTTCTCAGTGAATAAAAACAAACAAAAAAGCATGTCATATAAATTTTTTTTTTTTTTTTTTTTTTTTGGGCAGAGAAAAAAAAAAAACACAACAAAAAACACTGACAGTGGCCAGCGATGGAGTTTATAGGCAGCAAAAGGCTCCCCTTGTGTGTGTGTGTTCACTGTTTCAGTGATTTGGACTTATTTTTGCACCCAAAAGCTTGACACTCGTGCATCTTCAGCGTTGTTTAGAAGTGATTTATCCACTTGCTTCTAAGTCATATACGCTACGTTCACACTGCAAGGCTTAATGCTCAATTCCGATTTTTTTGTGAAATCCAATTTTTTTGTGAGGTCGTTCACATTAACAAATATATGCGACTTGTATGTGATCCTCAGTATGAACGAAAAGCGACCTAAAAGTGTTCTGCATGCGCATTGCAGGATACGACGACGTCACACGCAGTGAGCATGGCCAGTGTTTACGGAAGTAAAGCCGCCCGGTTGCGGTATGACCCATCCAATCTAGCTTGAATAGCTGTATCCCCCCAAATGGAAATCAGCTCCCTAACCTCTGCGTCCTTCCATTGAGAAGATTCAGAACCTTCACAGCCCGAAGCGTCCCTCGCATTGATGTCATGCGCAGGGGCGCAGATACATTTTTTGAACTGGGGGGGACAAAGCTGCCAGCAAACCAACCCCAACCCCGATATGCCTGTCAAACTTCTTGTGAGTTACCATAGCAACCAAGCTCGAGCTCGCAACCTGTGCAGTCTGCGCAGCTCAACCAACCGAATATCAGTCTTTGTTTTGTTTTATGTGAGTTGTTGCAACTATGTATACACTGCCGTGCACCTCAATAAACCGAATGGTAATTAGTCTTTTGATTTTTCCGTGAGGTTTGCCTTATGCAAAGAAAGACAGCATAGACGTTTTTTCCTCCCTATAAGTGGGGGGGACCGAACGAGGTGAATTTAAATCTGGGTGGGACGAGTCCCCCCCTCTATCTGCGCCCGTGATTATGCGCCATGTTGTTGTAACTTTTTTTGAGAGACCTGCCGCCTACTTCAGCGCAGAATAGTGGCGTTTGTGGCTTGTTGATGACGTGTAAGTCGGATGAATGCGACCTGGCGGTTCAGACTGAAGTCGCATATGAAAAGAGCGGATAGGAATCGGAATTAGGACCACATATCCAAACGGCCTGGGTCGGATTTGAAAAAATCGGATCTGTGTCGTTCATATCGTCAATAAAAGATCGGATACAGGTCACATATGGGCGAAAAGATCGGATTTGAGTCACTTCAGCCTGTAGTGTGAACGTAGCCATAGTGTGTAAGTGATGTCACAATCTTGGATTCTCTTGCATAATTTGTACTTGGAGCACCATATTTGAATCTCGGAGAGAGTAAGACGGCAGCACCCAGGGATATTCCTTTTAAAATAAAATCTGTACACGGGTACAAATATGAACAAGTGACCAATCAAATATGTATGGATATTATCTGTCAGTATAAATGAGTTTATTTTAGGGTTTTGTTCATCTTTAATGAAGGCATGCTTCAAATATTTTGTTTTCATGTGACAAGTCTTTTTAAAAAATTCATGTCCATTATTTCAGATCTGCAAAATTGTATTATTGATTGAGGATGAAGCCTAGAATCCTGGTTAGTGAATTCCAGTTTAGTTTTGAATACCATGTGATACCATTTTACATGGATGCAAAGCACCACAGGAGTGGATCAATCATAAATGTGTTTGGTCACACTCCAGGAAAGTAAACGCTCCTGTGTGCTTGCCCAGTTCATGTTTTTGGTCATCCTCAGGTGGGGTTTACATTAGACCGTATCAGCGGATCATCAGATTAACGTTTTTAAAACGGTTAGTGTGCACACAGCAACGCCAATACACGATTCGCGTGCACACAGCAACGCCAATACACGGATACGCTCAGCTCCGCAGGCATCCTGCGCTCCAAATCACTCCGCCCTGAATAGCGAGTGCCCTCTGGAGGGTGCGCACTCGGGCCCTGCGCAGCTCACAGAGCGCGCGAGTGGAGCGCACGAGCAGTGATTTGGGACTGAGCCGCTGTGTGTGTGATCTCAGTGCATGTCGGGCATGCGCGTCACTTACCACTTGCAAGTGGAAGGATGGCAAGCCTAAAGACAATCATAACTACACAATGGGCAGTATTTGCATCAGTATTTGCAGTATTTTCATACTTTTATACTCTTTAATGAAAGGTGATACAAGGCGGAAGTCCACGCCGTTTTTCAGCAGTCGCGTCACATGACCAATGCCAGCGAATCAGGAAGGTGGATGTCACAGTGACGTTGTCCAATGACGACACCAGCTAGAGCTCAGCACAGCGTATCCGCGTATTCTCAATGTTTACACAGCACCGGACCAGACACGATCTGGATTGAATACGTGGACCCTGGCGGATTCCCGTTTCCCGGCGTTTCCAGGCGTTTTAATGTAAACGGACAGTGCATCTGCGATGAAAATGAGACAGATACGGTCTAATGTAAACTTGGCCTCAAACCAGTTGCAGTAAAAGGAAATAATTAGCATAATATTAACATATGAGAAGCTAGTTAACTTGGTAAATGCAGTAATGCAGACTAAAGAAAATAATTATCCTCCCTCCAAGTTTCTGATGAGCACATTGTGTTTCCACCCGTGGCAAAGAGTCAGCAAGTTGTTGGACAAGGTTTTAGCTATAAACTGTGGTCGTGCCACATCACACAGAACAGTATTTGAGTTTGATTAGTTTTATTTTGTCAACATGTTAAACAGCACACAATAAGCAGGACTTTTTTTTTTAAACGCTGCACTTTATTTTGCTTGGGTTTTTTTGTCTGTTTATCCACATACCTACGTGTTCCTGAACTGAATAGATCATTTATAATCTCTGCATGCAAATTAATCCACCTAGTAAAACCTTTCTATTACAAGCCAGATGGGACTGAAGTACATGAAGTACAGTAGCCTTTAAAACAGGCCATGATCAAAATCTCCAGTGAGAATAAGGGAGAGATTAAAGAAGAGACTGAAGGCAATATTGTGGACCTAAGACTAATGCCGCTTTTCCACTACAAACGCGGCTGAGCCGTGCCGTGCTGAGTCGAGCTGAGTCGGGCTGAGCGGGGCTGTTGGAGTTGCATTTCGACTACAACCGCGCTGAACCGTGCTGGCTGGAAGTGGGTGGACACATTGGGTGGAGTTAGCGAAAGTGGGTGGACGTCACGTGATGTCGTTAAGCAGCGCAAACAGTGACATCAGTGACAGTGGCGGAACAAGTCAGAGCCGGGCCGGGGGCGGGGCAAATGACCGGGCCCTTTATTAAAGCTTATCATAACATCATTTTAGGCTACAAAATGTCCGCAACTGCGGTGTTTACCAATTTCAACACTACCGGGTGCAACTATGTTATTTAGTACATCAAGTCCTTCAAACGAACATGTAACTCAGAAACAAAAAACATTAGGATACTGTACATGGCTCATAATAAAACATCAATAGCCTATACTGCGCACATTATTTGAAGGGCATACGAATGAGCGCTCAGAGGTTGCAACGGTGACAGGAAGAGTAAGAAATAAAAGGAGGGCGGTGCAAACCTCACTGAATGCACTGTGTTTACCAATTTCAACACTACGGGGTGCAACTATGTTATTTTGTACATTAAGTCCTTCAAACGAACATGTAACTCAGAAACAAAAAAACATTAGGTGACATACTGTACATGGCTCATAATAAAACATCAATAGCCTACTGCGCGCATTATTTGAAGGGCATACGACGAGCCTTGCGCTCCGCGAACTCGTCCACGATGCTCTGTATGTCACTGATTCAGTGAGCTTTTAAGCGGTAGTCTCACGACCCGAATAGTAAACAATAAACATGGAGGACATGAAGTCGTTAGTGTTGCTGGTCTTGGTGCTGTGGCTTGTTGTCACCGACAACGCCAACAGATACTGGCAAGAGCGTATAGATGAGGCGAGGCGCATAAGGCTTCAGAAATTCTCGTAATTCGTAATTATTCTTCTTCCGGGTTTGCGGTGTTTACAGATCCCAGCGTGCTCGCGGGGCGTGTGTGGGCATGTGAGGACACTCCTCCTCACCAATCAGTGCACAGGGGAGTGTCTGCTCACGCCCCCAACCTCACTCGGCACGGCTTGGCTCGCTTCAGCCCCACTCCAAAACGGTGCGAGTTTTAGGGGCTAAGCAGGGCTGAAACGAGCTGAGTCGTGCTGGTTTTTGGTAGTCGAAACACGAGCTGTGTCGGGCTGAAGCGAGCTGAAGTGAGCTGAAAAAGGGTAGTGGAAAAGGGCCATAATTGGTCTGCTGAAAGCTTATGACATGCCCATATAATCAAAGCATCAGAATCATCAAAGGAGTTGTGAAGGACTGAGCAGGAACCAGATGAATACTCCAAATTTGTATGGCTGGTAATATACATCAGTGAGTGTGAGTAAGCACAAGGGGTTGGTTAGTTACTTAGTAGGAGTGTAATAAAGCAGTGTGTTATATGGACATGGGTGTTTTACTGGGAAATATGCCACTCGTATTTTTCATACGAGCTGCATTGAGAACCAAAGCCACGACACATTTCTCTGTGTCACTTGTGAGGAGATCAATGAACAAAAACTCTTCAAAAACCTGTCCATTTTGCACTAGCAATACGCTAGCTTGAGGAGCAAAGCAGCTTGATAAATGGTGCAAACCGCAACGTCACAGGCAGTCGGAGAGATGAGCATGGCAAACAACGTTTCGATATGATGTATTATCAATAATTATATTTTATAATAATGATTAAAAAACTAATTATAATATATTTAATTATTTTTAAAAAGTAATTTTTTTTCGCTATTTTTATCATTGTCCCTCCAACTTTCTGAGGCTCCCCTAGTGCCCCCTGGTGGCCCCCCAGGGGGCTGCGGTCCCCACTTTGAAAACCACTGACCTACAAACAAGCAAGATTTCTGGCTCTCACAGACCTGTAACTACTTCTTTAAGAGGCTCCTCTGTCCTCCACTCGTTGCCTGTATTAATGGCACCTGTTTGAACTCGTTATCAGTATAAAAGACACCTGTCCACAACCTCAAACAGTCACACTCCAAACTCCACTATGGCCAAGACCAAAGAGCTGTCAAAGGACACCAGAAACAAAATTGTAGACCTGCACCAGGCTGGGAAGACTGAATCTGCAATAGGTAAGCAGCTTGGTGTGAAGAAATCAACTGTGGGAGCAATTATTAGAAAATGGCAGACGTACAAGACCACTGATAATCTCCCTCGATCTGGGGCTCCACGCAAGATCTCACCCCGTGGGGTCAAAATGATCACAAGAACGGTGAGCAAAAATCCCAGAACCACACGGGGGGACCTAGTGAATGACCTGCAGAGAGCTGGGACCAAAGTAACAAAGGCTACCATCAGTAACACACTACGCCGCCAGGGACTCAAATCCTGCAGTGCCAGACATGTCCCCCTGCTTAAGCCAGTACATGTCCAGGCCCGTCTGAAGTTTGCTAGAGAGCATTTGGATGATCCAGAAGAGGATTGGGAGAATGTCATATGGTCAGATGAAACCAAAATAGAACTTTTTGGTAAAAACCCAACTTGTCGTGTTTGGAGGAGAAAGAATGCTGAGTTGCATCCAAAGAACACCATACCTACTGTGAAGCATGGGGGTGGAACCATCGTGCTTTGGGGCTGTTTTTCTGCAAAGGGACCAGGATGACTGATCCGTGTAAAGGAAAGAATGAATGGGGCCATGTATCATGAGATTTTGAGCGAAAACCTCCTTCCATCAGCAAGGGCATTGAAGATGAAACGTGGCTGGGTCTTTCAGCATGACAATGATCCCAAACACACTGCCCGGGCAACGAAGGAGTGGCTTCGTAAGAAGCATTTCAAGGTCCTGGAGTGGCCTAGCCAGTCTCCAGATCTCAACCCCATAGAAAATCTTTGGAGGGAGTTGAAAGTCCGTGTTGCCCAGCGATAGCCCCAAAACGTCACTGCTCTAGACGAGGTCTGCATGGAGGAATGGGCCAAAATACCAGCAACGGTGTGTGAAAAGCTTGTGAAGACTTACAGAAAATGTTTGACCTCTGTCATTGCCAACAAAGGGTATATAACAAAGTATTGAGATGAACTTTTTTTTTTATTGACCAAATACTTATTTTCCACCATAATTTGCAAATAAATTCTTTAAAAATCAGACAATGTGATTTTCTGGATTTTTTTTTCTCATTTTGTCTCTCATAGTTGAGGTCTACCTATGATGAAAATTTCAGGCCTCTCTCATCTTTTTAAGTGGGAGAACTTGCACAATTGGTGACTGACTAAATACTTTTTTGCCCCACTGTAACTTGGATTACACATTTTTCAGTTTTACTCAAATTAGGGTGGTGCAAAAATGAGTACATACTACTACATCTAGTACTTTGTATGGCCTCCATGATTTTTAATGACAGCACCAAGTCTTCTAGGCATGGAACGAACAAGTTGGCGACATTTTGCAACATCAGTCTTTTTCCATTCTTCAACAATGACCTCTTTTAGTGACTGGATGCTGGATGGAGAGTGATGCTCAACTTGTCTCCTCAGAATTCCCCATAGGTGTTCGATTGGGTTCAGATCAGGAGACATACTTGGCCACTGAATCACTTTCACCCTGTTCTTTGTCAGAAATCCAACAGTGGCCTTAGATGTGTGTTTAGGATCGTTGTCATGTTGGAAAAGTGCACGACGACCAAGGGCATGGAGTGATGGTAGCATCTTCTCTTTCAGTATAGAGCAATACATCTGTGAATTCATGATGCCATCAATGAAATGCAGCTCCCCGACACCAGCAGCACTCATGCAGCCCCACATAAGGACACTGCCACCACCTTGTTTCACTTGTAGGCACCATGCATTTTTCTTTGTATTCCTCACCTTTGCGATGCCATACAGTTTTGAAGCCATCAGTTCCAAAATCATTTATCTTGGTCTCATCACTCCAGAGTATAGAGTCCCGGTAGTCTTCATCTTTGTCAGCATGGGGCCTGGCAAACTCTAGGTGGACTTTTTTGTACCTGGGCTTTAGGAGAGGCTTCTTTTGTGGATGGCATCCATGCATGCTATTCCTCTGCAGTGTACGCCATATTGTGTCACGGGAAATAGTCACCCCAGTTTGGCTTTCTACTACTTTAGATAACTGCAGTGAACTTGCATGCCGATTTTCTTCAAACCTTCTCATCAGAAGATGCTCCTGTCGAGGTGTTCACTTCCATGGACAACCTGGACGTCTCTGTGAGATGGTTGCAGTTCCATCTTTCTTAAATTTTTGTACCACTTTTGCTACAGTGTTCTGACTGATAAGTAAAGCTTTGCTGATCATCTTGTAGCCTTCACCTTTGTGGTGTAAAGAAATTATTTTCTTTGGGGAATTGTGAAGAGACAAGTTGAGCATCACTCTCCATCCAGCATCCAGTCACTAAAAGAGGTCATTGTTGAAGAATGGAAAAAGATTGATGCAAAATGTTGCCAACTTGTTCATTCCATGCCTAAAAGACTTGGTGCCGTCATTAAAAATCATGGAGGCCATACAAAGTACCTAGATGTAGTAGTTTTTGATGTGGGATGTACTCATATTTGCACCACCCTAATTTGAGTAAAACTGAAAAATGTGTAATCGAAGTTATATTATTAACCTTACTTTCATGTTATAAGTTAAACAGATGTTATATTAAACTTTTTTGTCTTGTCAACATTTTGGAAATTGTGTTCATTGAGAAATGTTTAAAATGTTACTTTTCAAAGGGGGTGTACTCCTTTATACTGAGGTGTGTGATATTTATTTTGTGGATGTGTCCATATAATATAAAGAACGTTACACAGCGACGTGAATATATGAAGTTGATCATCTCATGTTGAAAATATGTTCGCCACTCAAACATAAACTTCATATCTTCACGCAACTGTATAATATCCTCTGTATTGTATTGTTCGAGATGAGGATCTCCATTCAGTTCACCTTGGTATCAAACAATACATTCAAGTCATGGCATAATCAAGTAGGTAATTCCTCATAACATACAGTACCAGGCAAAAGTTTGGGCAAACCTTCCAATTCAGTAGTTTTTCTTAATTTTCTTTCATTAAAAGACACTTCATGTCTTTGAATTAATGATGGGTGTCGTTTCTCTTTACTGTCGATTCATCCATATACGAATATACTGTAATCCTGTTTCCCTCAAGCTCCCCATGGTGCATTTATAGAGAAAAATAAGAGGTTCTTGACATGATATGGATTACTACAGTTGTGGAATAGGACTGTTTACTGTGTTATTTGCTGTTTACAGTTTGATCTTCATTAAGAAGGGAAAAAAATTGCACTACTTTTGATGAGGCACGCCTGTTAATAGAAAAGCATTTCAGGTGACTACCTCATGAAGCTGGTTAAGATGTGCGCTTCTTCCCTGAAGCAGTCAGAGTCCTCACTTCACTGTAACTGACAGTCCAAACTGAAACTCCATTTTTCTCATTCATTTCAGATCCATTTGCACACATGGGCACACTGCTCATTTTTCACCTGTTTTGCCATTTGTTTATTATACTTGTGTTTAGATAGTTGGTTATTTATATATCTTATTTTGTAATATTTTATTTTCTCTATAAATGGGAAACAGGATTGCAGTGTGCTGTATATTCGTATATGGATGTATCGACAAGAAATCAACAGAGCTTTATTGAAGACGATGCCAATAGCGTGCAACAAGTCCTCAAGGTAACTGTGGCTACTTTGAAGAATCTAAAATCCGTCCATCCGTTATTCGTAATGAGCCTATCCCTGCTAACTATGGGCAAGAGGTGGGGTACACCCTGGACAAGTCGCTAGGTCATCGCAGGGCTGACACACACAGTACGTTTACATGCACATCCAAAGCGAGCTGCTGTCGGTAATCGAGCTAAGGGTCCCAGCAGGGGTGCCAGAGAAATCCAATCCTACATGCAAACAAGGAAATCGAGCTATTGTGCGAGTTACATTGTGCACCCGAGCCACAGGTGGCGCTACACGCCCCATCGTGTTGGTACACTTCCGGTTGTCGTCATGAAGAAGAGCTATTCAAGAGTATAAACAAAGTTATCAGCAGTGTTGCCAGATACTGCTGACGTTTTCCAGCCCAAAACATGTTCAAATCCGTCAAAATGCACTTAAAACCGCCCAATCTGGCAACACTGGCAGTTCCGTGTTCACAAGTTCCATGCTCAAGCTGTGAGGCTTGCTCTAACAGACTGTATGGCTACAAACTGTCCTGCGCAGACCACTGTTTTGTAAGACAACTTATTTTGCACAATTGTATATTTTTCTAAAGTCCATTTTTTGCTTACAAAAAAATATTTTTTTTTGCTTACAATTTAACTTGTCTTAATAAACACACAAAAAGTTCAATTGCTTTGTTTTTATTGACATTCTTCAGATGTTGGACATATGTATGTGTGTGTGTGTATATGTGTGTATATATAAGTGTATGTGTGTATGTGTATATATATGTGTGTGTGTGTATGTGTGTGTGTATATATATATATATATATATATATATATATATATATATATATAATTACAGTGACTTGTTTATGTACACAATTCACAGCTATGCAACAGCTGTACAGATGTACTTGGTGATACAGTAAGTGAGCTAAATTTTAACAGTGCAAACAATGCCACAAAAAGAAAAGATTCATGCCGTTGTCATGATTCGTTGTCATGCCGACCGAGGCTGTTGTGTTTCCCGCTTGTGGTCTCGTCACTTCCGGAAGGGGCAGTGCTGAAGTAAGTAGCTCGAATACGTAGCTCGATACGGTTTACATGCACTAAGTAGCTCGGCAGAAATCGCATAATCTAGGTCGTGTAGCTCGATTACAAGAAATCAAGTTCGGTTCAATTTCAGCCGAATTAAGGTGTCTCATCTCATCTCATTATCTCTAGCCGCTTTATCCTTCTACAGGGTCGCAGGCAAGCTGGAGCCTATCCCAACTGACTACGGGCGAAAGGCGGGGTACACCCTGGACAAGTCGCCAGGTCATCACAGGGCTGACACATAGACACAGACAACCATTCACACTCACATTCACACCTACGGTCAATTTAGAGTCACCAGTTAACCTAACCTGCATGTCTTTGGACTGTGGGGGAAACCGGAGTACCCGGAGGAAACCCACGCGGACACGGGGAGAACATGCAAACTCCACACAGAAAGGCCCTCGCCGGCCCCGGGGCTCGAACCCAGGACCTTCTTGCTGCTGTGAGGCGACAGCGCTAACCACTACACCACCGTGCCGCCCCGAATTAAGGTGTATACATGGCATTTTGAACTTCAATTTCAGTCGAGTAACGGCAGAAATTCGATTCTCTCTATGTGCATGTAAACGCACTGACAGAGACGAACAACAATTCACACCTACAGTCAATTTAGAGCCACTAATTAGCCTAACCTGCATGTCTTTTGGACTGTGGGGGGGAAACCGGAGCACCCGGAGGGAACTCACGGGGAGAACATGCAAACTCCACACAGAAAGGCCCCCGTCAGCCACTGGGCTCAAACCTAGAACCTTCTTGCTGTGAGGTGACCGTGCTAACCACTACACCACTGTGCCAACCCAGAATCTAAAATATGAATTGTATTGTTTTCCAACACTTTTGTTTACCATATAACTATATACCATATGTTATTTTATAGCGTTGATGTCTTCAGTATTGTTCTACAATGTAGAAAATAGTCAAAATACAGAAAAACCTATGAATGAGTAGGTGTGTCCAAACTTTTGACTGGTATTGTACTTATTTCAATATTGTTTATCTAATAAAAATTGAAACTTAATTAGGTCCTCACTCTCATCTCTGGAAAAAGTAGCTTCCTCTGGATCAGGATAGTCTACATAGGCTAGTGAGCATGTGGCTAGTGTACTAGCAGGATAGCTTGTGAAAAACAGCAATGGCTGCAGTCAGCAGCGAGCACAAGCTGGAAGATTACTCCAAATTTCATATCTGAATGATTCGATGTCTTTTTAAGTTACCCCACTGACAGCCAATAAGTTGTGGACCTGAGTGTTGGTGTGCCATTTAAGAGTACCGTGTACCAATGTTAATATTGCAATCCACTGCACTTAGAACTCAGTTTAAAAACTGATCTCCAAAAGTGAAAAGTGCACTGAAAAAATGGTCCTTCAACTCTGAATTCCCAGTCAGCAAAAGGTGGCTGAGACCTCTCTGAGATAGCACGCACAGTCTGGCAAACCGGTTTCTCCTTTGCATCATTTTCTACTTGAAGGAACTTGATTTTTCTTGATGTGTATCTTTTGTGCCATGAAAAGGTGTTTTTTAAAGTTACGTTTGTGACCTACGTCCACTGATTTTCAACTCAATCATAAGACTATTTTTTTTTATATATTTTTATAAGCAGAAATAACCTTTTGTTGTTTCTCTTCATTAATTGCATCGGAATATTTTAAGTAAATCTTCATATGTTCATCAAATTCAGAGACTAGCCATAGAAATATGAACTTGCTCTGAACATTCATGTTTTTCCTAGTGGGGATGCTGGAACGTGTTTAGATCAGAACTCTGGAAAATTGACTTGGCATTTTCCGAGTTCTGAGTACAATGGATTGCAGTATAATGCTGAAAAAAAGCTGTCCAAGCATCTGCAGTGACATTTCATTTTGTGTCAGTGTGTGAAATTGGACAGAAATATGAAGCAACACACACTCGCTCATGGACAAAACTACACTGTGTTGATGGTTTCAATTATTGTCTGATATTGAATATTTATCATTTTTAATACAATGACTGTATCAGCAGTTAAGAGTACATTTTATTATTGTCAGTAGTGGCGTGTGTGTGTTGCACATGTGAAGAGTCTGGGATGTTGAGAGATGACCGTTGGTTTGGGTGAGGGTTTTGTTTTTGTCAGTATGAGGAGAAAAATAACATTCTGTGAAACCTTTGGAGCCTTGTGAGTTGAGGATGTAACCATACTCAAAAAAAAAAAAAAGGGTCAAGGAAAATGGAAAAATTCTCATGTGAATTTTTCACACTCTTATCATGACATGAGTATGACATCAGCATGGTGATGCAGTGGTTCGCACTTTTGCCTCACAGCAAGCAGGTTCTGGGTTCAAACCTGCCGATCAGCTAGGGCCTTTCTGCGAGGATTTTGCATGTTGTCCCTGTGCCCGCGTGGTGCTCTAAAGACATGTGGATTAGGTTAACTGGTGACTCGAAATTACCCATAGGTGCGAATGAGTGTGTGAATGGCTGTTTGTCTCTGTGTTAGCCCTGCAACTGATTGGTGACCTGCCCAGGATGTACCCTGCCTCTCGCCCAAAGTCAGCTGAGATTGGCTCCAGCTTCCCTGCAACCCTCAGTAGGACACGCGGTATAGACAATGTCTAGATAGATAAGCATGCAGTAGTAAGTAGTGAGCATGACATAATTACCTAAAAAATTACACCGTGTCTTTTTTCATAGGGGCTGTAGAAACCACACTTGGGTTGGACATTTTGTTGAACAAAAATGAAAAACATGCAGGTGAACATGTGGCTGACTGAAATGCTTTAATTCAATGTGTGATTTACATAAGAAATAGAATACTGAAAACACAATACAGAAATATAAAGCGTCAATAATTCACCAGCAGGTTTTATGGTTTGGTACTTCTCTCTGAATGCTGTTCTGATTTTTCACCAAGCATGGCAATTAGGTTCCTGAATAAAAAGCTGCATTTTGGTCTTATCGGACAGTACACAGTAATTGTGTTTTTGTGGGGTGCTGCCCTGCCAATCAGCTTGCTCTTATGGAGGTGGAGTCGAATAGAACCGGTCCTCTTTCTTGTTTAAAATGGTCAGTATTGATAAATGGAACAATATAAAATTGTCTCTTTTTTAAAGTTTCAATGACCTTATTTATTCCTGATATTATTCGGTTTGCTGTTCATCAAATAACAAAACCAAATTCAATTAAAAAGGTGCATTTTTATTGTCCTTTCAGAACCGAGCATGATGCTACCACCACCATGCTTAACAGTTGGAACAGTGTTCCTTTGTACCTCTGGTCAGTGTGGTCGTCTCATCTTTTTCATCTGTCCATAAAACTGTCCTCCAGAAGGCAGCTTTTTTTTTTTTTTTTTTTTGTCCATGTGGTCAGCTGCAAACTTTGAGTTTGAAGGTGTTGATTTTGGAGTAGGGCTGTGCGATATATCGAATATACTCAATATATCGCCGAAAATTCTGTGTGCGATACATAAAATTATATCGTAACTATTGAGTGTTTTATGGTCATCTTCCGACTTGCGTTTGTTTAAAACCTTTTTCTGGTAGTTTTCTCCCTGTCCCTCAGGCAGTAACATGAGAGGCTGCCTAAGGGTAAAAAAAAAAAAAACGTCATGCACTCGCCAACCAATCCCGGATGACATCTCGGTGCTGAAAGGAACTTCCGGGAAGATTTTCTAGTTTCGGTTGTGTTGCCAGATTGGGCGGTTTTAAGTGCGTTTTGGCGGGTTTTGAACATATTTTGGGATGGAAAACGTCAGCAGTATCTGGCAACACTGCCAGCGGGAAGATTTCCTAGTTTTGGTTTACAGCGCTGACTCAGTTCGTGCAATCGCTGGTGTTGCATAGGCTACCGTGTAAGCTCTGTCAATTTCAGCGACAAATTAAAAATGGAAGCGGACGAATTGGTTCCTAAAAGAACTAGTAAGGGGTCAGTCATCTGGCAGTTTTTGGATATCGCGAGGAGGATGTGGAACAGCAAATGCCAGTTTGTAAAGTGTGCAAAAAAAAAAAACCCTGTCATCACGAAAGGCAGCAGCACTACAAATATGTTCCATCACCTGAAAACTCACCCGGTACAGTATGAAGTGTCTCTTAAACTCTGAACTACTTGCCCACAAGCTAGATCCCCCCCCCCCCCCCCCCACAAGCTAAACAAATGACCATAGCGGCCTCGTTCTCCAAAGCCACCCCATATGAGAAACCGAGTCAGAGATGGAGAGCTATAACGGATGCAATTACTAACGTCATTGCCGAAGACATGATCCCAATTAGTATAGTGGAAAAACCAAGCTTCCAAAAATTACTAAATACACTCGATCCCAAATATGAGTTGCCTGGTTGCAGACATTTTACAGAGAAGGCAATACTGGAATTATACACATCTGAGAGGCAGAGCCAGAAAACATTCAGTTCAAAAGTGTGCAAAGAGAAAAATTATGTTTTGCAGATCTCTCTCTTCTCTCCCTCAGTCTCTCTCTCTCTCTTGTGAATGTTCCAGTGGTTCTCAGTAGTCAGGTTAATAGCTTGGAGATCTATTTTTTAAAATAATTTAATGAATGAGCACTTATTTAAACTGTGTGTGTTTTGAGCTTGCACTTTACTGATTTGAGCTCTGAGCAGCTCTGTATTGTATTGCCCCTTTGTTGCAATTTTCAAGATTGTTTTTGCAGTTTGTGCCACATCTTTGTTGAATAAAAATAGTCTTGTTTCAATTCAATTGTAATTAATCATGAACATGAAAATTTAAAATGTGTTATTGAAAACCACCTGTAAAGTTAACCAAGAATGTTATTTAATCTGCAGGGATTGTTGTGAAAACAGTAAAGAGTAAAAGTTAGATTTCATGGGGTCCTTTAGAGGAGATTTAAATATATCAAGATGTATATTGTGAAATGGAGAAAATGTATCGGGATATTCATTTTTTCCCATATCGCACAGACCTAAAACTTGGGCTTCTTTCTTGGACGGTACCCTCTTTGTCCTTGATGTAAAACGAGGGTTATGTATATAACCGCGGTTCTATTTTGTTTCTCCTGACCGCCAGAGGCGGTGCTTTCAGCACATGGATATCCATCACACGAACGTGCAGGTCGAGTAATAGTAACAACAAAGTCACGTGTGACCTGGGTGACGTCACCCCGTGACCCTGGCACAAAAGACCGGTGAACCCAGGAAGTGACCTCTTGGCAAATCTTCTCGTGTACACTCCGAGTGACTGCCAAGCTCTGGCGGTCATCCGAAACTCATAGAACCGTGGTTATATACATAATCCTCGTTCTATTTCGTTTCTCCTGACCACCAGAGGTGGTACTTTCAGCACATGGATGACTAATACCAACCAGGTCATGAGGAGTGCCTACCCGTACTCAGTGCTGCTGTGACGGGCCTGGAATGACGGCCGTCGCCACAGGATTATGTGGGACGACATTAAGACGGTAAAACCTGGTGAAGGTGCAGCTGGACGCCCAGGAGGCTGCGCTGCATATGTCTGAAAGGGGTACGCCCTTCAGTGATGCCCATGAGGCCGCCACGCCCCGTGCAGAGTGCGCCCTGACAGCCGGAGGAATCGGGGAGCCACTGTGCCTGTAGGCATGTAATATGGCCTCGACTATCCACTTGGATAGCCCCTGTTTAGAGAGCGCCAGACCCCTCCTCGGCCCTGTGTGGCACAGAAACAGGGCGTCACTCCTACGGAAGCCCTCCGTACGGGACACGTACACCCTGAGGGCGCGAACTGGGCACAAAAGTTCCGACCTCTCACTATGGCCCGCCTCGAACGCCGCAAGGCTAAGGGGCTGGTTGACTAAGGTGGCAGAGAGGATCTTCGGGAGGAAAGAGGGGTTAGGCCACAGAGTGACCCCACTGTCGCCGGAGTGCCACTGCAGGCACTCCCCACTGACTGACAGCGCGTGTAATTCCCCGACGCGCCTCGTCGATGTAATGGCCAGAAGAAAAGCAGTCTTCAGGGAGAGCCATGAAATGTCTGCCGTGAGCAGGGGCTCAAACGGTGCGTCGCAGAGAGCCTGCAGCACCAAGTGAAGATCCCATGTGGGTACCCGGCTCCGTCGGGGGGGTCTCAACTGGAGAGCACCCTTCAAGAAACGTGCCACCAAGGGGTGGGACCCCATGGTCCTTCCCCCAACTCTGGCATGCTGAGCAGAGATGGCAGCTGCATAGACCTTGATGGTGGAAGGAGTAAGACCCTTATCAAACAGAGACTGGAGGAACAGTAGAATGGTCGGCAGGGGGCAGCATGTAGGCTCCTCCCCCCGAGTCAAGCACCAGTTGGAGAAAAGCCTCCATCTGTTGGCGTAGAGGGCATTGGTAGAGGGTGCCCGAGAGCTTGCAATGGTGTTGACCACTGCCGGCTCACAAGGACCTAGCAGGGGGTCCGGCCCTTCAGTGGCCACACCCAGAGCTGCAGACGGGCTGGATCCGGGTGCCAGATCTGCCCTCCCAGCTGTGATGGCAGGTCCGTCCTCACTGGCAGGCACCAGGGGTCGCCGTTCAGAAGTTGCAACAACTTGGGAAACCACACTCGGCCCGGCCACTGAGGGGCGACAAGCAGCAGCCCGTGGTGGTCCGTCGCAACCCTGTGTAGGGTTGGCACGATCAGCGGCAGAGGGGAAAAGGCATACAGCAGTTGCCTCGGCCAAGCATGCGCCAGTGTGTCCTGGCCCAGGGAGCTGGGGCCGTGGAGGCTGAACCACAGAGGGCAGTGTGTCGACTCCAGGCAGGCAAAGAGGTCCCCCTCTACCCTGCCAAAACGTTCCCAGATGGCGAGAACCACCGCTGGGTTGAGTCTCCATTCCCCGGGATCGGGGTCCTGGCGGGACAGCAGATCTGCTGCCCTGTTGGCAGTGCCTGGCAGGTACATGGCACGCAGGCTCAAGAGATGTCGATGGGCCCACTGCAGAAGTTGCCCGGCTACTTCCAAGCACTGGAGAGACTTGGTGCCTCCCTGGTGGTTGATGTAGTACACTACCGTAGCGTTGTCCGTCCGCACCAGAACGTGTCTGCCGGCCAGGCCTGGGAGGAAGTGCTGTAGGCCGAGGAACACAGCCCGTAGCGCCGGGTGGAGGTGGAGACCGTTGCGCCACCTCTGAAGCGGACGCAAGTCCAGGAGCCCCAGCGGGACCAGAGAGGAGGCTGCCGTAAGCATGCCCAGCAGGCGCTGAAAGGTCTTCAGGGCGAGTGATCTGCCCCGTCCGAAGCGGCCAAGCAGCAGGTGGATGTTGTGGATCCTGGTCTGGGAGGGGGTTGCCATCAACGACCTCGAATCCAGGTGCCTGCCCAAGAAAATCATCGTCTCCTGGCTGGGCACCAGCAAGCTCTTCTTGTAATTCACCCTGAGCCCCAACTCTGCGACATGTGAGAGCACAGTCGCGATGTTGGTGTGGGCCTGAGCTGCTGACCGTGAACAGACGAGCCAGTCGTCCAGGTAAGGCAGGACACGCAAACCCCGTGCCTGAAGTGGTGCCAATGCCGCTGCCACACACCTGGTGAACACACGGGGTGCCAGCGATATCCCAAAGGGCAGAACATTGAACTCAAAAGCCTGGCCCTTGAAGGCAAACCGCAGGAACTGCCTGTGGTGTAGCGCAATGGGGACATGGAAGTAGGTGTCTTTCAGGTCGATGGTGCAAACCAGTCGCCCGCCTGGATATGGTGTAAGACATCCACTGTACGCAGCATGCGGAATCTCATGGTCTTCAAGTGGGAGTTGAGGGACCTCAGGTCGAGGATCGGGCGGATACCGCCGTCCTTCTTCGGAACCAGAAATACCTGGAGTAGAACCCACCTTGCTGTCTCTGCCTGTCGACTCGAGAGATTGCTCCTTTCTCCAGGAGGGTGGCGATTTCCTGCCGGAGGACGAGGGACTTCCCCGGATGGCTCACGGTGGTGTGTTTGACCCCATGAAAACGTGGCGGTCGGCAGCAGAACTGGATGCGGTAACCTTGGGTGAGGGTCACCAGCACCCAGGGGTCTGGGGTCAACGCTCTCCAGCGTTGGAGCTGTTCGCTGGAAAAGCGGCCGACCGCCGGCGCGCTGATGTCAGCGCCGCCCAGACCGCCCCCGTCGGTCACCAGGGGGACGACGAGGAGCGGACTGGGTGTAGGGGGCGGCGCCGCGGGTCGGGGAGGTGGTGGGGCGACGAAAGTCATCAACCCGTCTGGTCTCCTGGCGGGTGCGTGGCCGAGACGGAGTCGGTGTGGGCCCCCTGAAGGACTGGGCAGCGTTGCCGTGGTGGTCGACCTGGCGGAGGCCAGCGAACTGCTGTCGCGCCTGGACGACTGGGCACTCCGGTCCAGGGCTTGTTGAGCGGCCTCGCCAAACGGCTCCCCGGGGACAACAGGGAGAGAGCGCAGCACACGCAGGTCGGGCTCGGCCAGAGGGGACTGCGCCAGCCATATCTGCCGGTGGGCGAGGGTGAGATACAACATCAGCCGGCCCAGTTCCCGCGACGAGTAGGCAAAGGCCTGGAGAGCCGCGTCGCACAGCTCCCGTGATGCCGCGCTCGTCCCCTCCAGCGTCTGGGCGAGGGCCAGCAGCAGGTGGGACATGGAATTGTCGATACGACCCATTCGTGCCGCCGTGTCGTATCCCCGCACGATGAGGTCGTCGGTCACACGGCATTGAGTGCGGGGGCATCGGGCGTCAGGCCGCAGAGCCTCGTTGGGCGAAAGGACGAGGGCAGCCACGGAGGGCTCAATGTTGGGCATCTGCTGGAGGCCGTAGGTGGGGGCGTCCTGCATTGCTGCCAGGGCCGTGCAGTCACTAGGGAGGTGGGAAAGGCATCTGGGGTTCGCCCAACACCTCTGTAACTCCTCGATGTCTGGGGCCGAGGGCGGAACAGACAACGAGGAAGGCTGTGTGGAGCCTCTGAAAAAAGTGCTCTGATGCTGGGCCACCGGGGGCGTGTCCAAACCCAGACGGGCCAATGCAGCCCTCAGCGTTGGCTGGATGGATGAGCGTCCGCCTTCCGACGCTGCCACGGTGCCATGGCTGGTGGCCTGGGAGCCGGCCGGAGAGGTGGAGTCGTGACCGTCAGACCCACCGCAGTCAAAGCTCTCCGATGCCTGGATCGACAGCTCATCCAGGCCGTGTGCATCGACGGCCGGTGGCAGAAGCGGTGGTGATGGCGAACGGTCGGGCTGCCAGGCAGATGGGGTGGCTGCGGGAACACTGCTGCCCTGTGGCGGAGGCTGGAGATTAGCCAGCAGGGCCTTCATCTCCTCCAGCTCGGCGGACATCACCTCCACCTTCCGAGCCAAATCGCCCGAGCGCTTCTTTTTCGCCTTGGAAGCGGAGACGCGTGGGGGAGCCCCACGGCGCTTGCTGGGCCCCGCTGCTGCAGCCGGCACCATGTCCTGTCCCCCCGAGGCCCGGGGGATGTCAGACGGAGGATCCATCCGAGCTGGCAGAAGGGAACTTAAAAAATAGGGCGAGAACACCCCAATAATTAGTAAGTAACACAAAATAAACAATCAGGCGGCAACGAAAAACGACCGGGTGAACACACCCGTGGTCGGGGAAAAAAATGGTGCGAGGGCCTAAGCGGGAGCACCCGGACCTCGTGAACCCCGAGCCTACTGCCACGGGTTTAAAAGACAGCCGCAACTAAACAGTCACTCACTAGCGTGAGAAGATCTCATACGCCGCTAAAACACACAAGACAGCCGGCCCGTGAGCAGGCCGGAGGCAAGGTTACACAAAACAAGGCGGTCAATAATATTAACAAAGATAGGCGCCGTGCGCCACAGAACTGATAAACAGCGGTGAGAAATACCGCTTTAATTTAAATGAATGAAAACCACTTACCTGAACGAAAACAAGCCGGCCTCCAGCGGCGAGGATACCGCCTTGGAGGGCTAGTCAGCTAACTCCACCAAGCGAGAGCACTCAGCTTAACGGAGTAACAAACAATACGAATACAACACACACAAGACAGCCGGCCCGTGAGCAGGCCGGAGGCAAGGCTACACAAAACAAGGCGGTCGATAATATTAACAAGGATAGGCACCGTGCGCCACAGAACTGATAAACAGCGGCGAGAAACACCGCTTTAATTTAAATGAATGAAAACCGCTTACCTGAACGAAACATGCCAGCCTCCAGTGGCGAGGACACCGCCTCGGAGGGCTAATCAGCTAACTCCACCGAGCGAGAGCACTCAGCTTAACGGAGTAACAAATCAATACGAATATAACGACAAGAGAAAAGGAATTGGTGGACTTAACGCAGTTTCTTGGAGGATGCGCAAGCACAGCCCCAACCCTGCGGGTAACGAAACTAACACGGCGCTTTGTCCAAATTCCAATCTAACTCGCAACCTGCAAACGCGAGAAGATGCAAGAGGTCACTTCCTGGGTTCACCGGTCTTTTGTGCTGGGGTCACGGGGTGACGTCACCCAGGTCACACGTGACTTTGTTGTTACTATTACTCGACCTGCACGTTCGTGTGATGGATATCCATGTGCTGAAAGCACCGCCTCTGGCGGTCAGGAGAAATGAAATAGAACTCACTTGACTGTAGACAGTGTTCCAGCAGCTTCCAGCTCATGGCAGGCTTGTGTCTTGGTGGTTCCTTGTTTGTTGTTGACCATCTGAATCAGTTTCCCCTCAGCTGAGTGTGACCGTTTGGATCTTCTTTCAGCAAGGTGGCTACACCTCCCAATGACTTGTACTTGCATACAGTTGTTTGAACTGATCATCTTAGAATCTGCAATTGTTTGTTTATAAATGGTTCCAAGAGGCATTCTTGAGTTGTGCGAATCTATTATCCTCTTTTTCAGATCTGTACTGAGCTCCTTGTAATGTGTTGGCCAATCCAATGAGTGCTGTCAAACAAATGCTTTATATATTGGTAGAGAGAAGCTACCAGCTGTAGCCAATCATGATCACTAACAGGAAGTTAAGAGGCCTTGGCGAGTTAAGACGTTTTGGAACTTTCAGCACTAGTGAATTAATAATCTAAAAGGGCGTATGTAAAAAAAAAAAAAAAAATTGACGCTGTATGTATAATTTTTTTTTTTTTTTTTTGTATCCTGTGTTGATTTTGGAAAACCAAAAATAAATTAACTTGTGCATCCAATTTTTTTTAATTTATTTTATTTATTTATTAAAGATGTATTTTGTAACCTGTAAATATTATGTTCTGTTTCAGGTTCATTTTCCTGATGTGGAGAGAGTGGAATGGCTCAATAAGGTATGTGCTGCTACTGTTCTTACGCACTTGCCTTTTAAATATGTGCCACCAGATTATTCTGAGCTGGATTTGAAAAACACACATGAAGGTGAATAAGTCTATATGATTTTATCTGATTCCTAGCAGGAATACAAAATGCATGCATACCCTTTTCTTACTATCTGTATGGGGTGTGTATCACTGTAGGTCTAGGTCATTGTCAGTTGGAATTTGGGGGAACAAACACTATTCAGTCAAACGCAATTGTCAACAATCGTGAAATTAAAAAAAAAATCAGTTTAATTTGTAGTAGCAATGTATTTATTACTTCTAAACATGAAATATGGAAGTTCTTCTGGTCTTCCTGTTTAAATAATAAGTTACATTGCATTAATGGCATTTAGCAGACACTCTTATCCAGAGGTGACGTACAGCATACCCAGAGCAGCCTGGGGAGCAGTTGGGGGTTAGGTGCCTTTGTCAAGGACACTTCAGCCATTTCTGCTGGTCCAGGGAATCGAACCAGCGACTTTGTTTCCCAAGCTGCTTCTCTAACTATTAGGCCATGGCTTCCCCCAATTGAATATTTTCTAATTCGGTCCATATTTAAGATTTACTCACCACATTGCTGTAGATATTTGTTCATGCATTTTCAATCAAGTCATGGTTTTAAATCTGCCCAAATGCCTAAAATCATCTTGAACTATGGTACAGTTTAATCTGTACATTTGAGACACAATCTGGGAATTCCAGTAGAAAAACACTTTTTTTTTTTTTTTTTCAGAATTCAACTTAAGTAAAGCAGGCAGGTCTGGACAGGACTTGTGAATTTCTTTAAAAAAGAAAAAAAAAGTTAGTCAGGATAATCAGTGCTGTACAGCAGGGCTGAAGAATATGGACAAAATTTCATATCTCGATATTTGTGCCAGATATCTCGATATCAATACGATATGACTACGGGTTCGGTGAAAACCAAGCATTTTTCAGAAAAGTAAAAACATCCTAATACAAAAAAATGTGGAAAATGCAGCTTTATTTTTAAGAACTCACTGCCAGTCATCAACATTAACATAAATTACAAATCAAACATTTTACTGCAGCTCTGCTTTAACAATAGGTCCGTGGTTGTGGCGAAATGATCGATTTCACGGAGCTCGGATTCAACATTCATTTTACACTCATTTTAGCATTTCGGAATGGCCACTTGATTAAAATGTGTTCGGGATGGTATTTTATAACACTCGCCCAGCGTCCGAACCATTTTTTTAAAGCCCTCTTTCGAGACACTGTACACAGGTACCATGTCTTTTGCAATGTGGTATGTTATAGCGTCTCTAATTTCTTTGTCTGGTGGACGTCGACTCGTACGGTGTAACGCTACTGAACGCATCAGCAATCAAACTTTGCTTTGGCTTATTTTGGGATGACTGAAGTCGCTGGTGTTTCTCTCATTGTCATACACTCTTCATGCAGCACGCGATGGTGTTTCAGGTGGTGAAACATTTTTGTTGTGCTACCTTGCTTCGTCGCAGTTTTTGCTAAGCACGACCTGCACAACACCTCACTCTGGTTAACATTGTCCTTTTTGAATCCAAAATACCTCCAAATAATGGAGGATGATTTATGTTTTGGCACCAAGTCAGATTCTACACCGCCACCGGCCGCATTATCTTCCGCACTCATATTCTTTCTTTCTTTTTAATTTCCCTGCTGTGTCTGTTGTGTGCGCGCGCGTCGGTCTCCGTCTCCCTCACTCCCGCCCTCATATGTTTGTCATTGGTTGGCTTCAGCTGTCGATCCATAGCAAGCATGAAATAAGGTTTGTGGTTGGCTGGCCTTAGCAGTGCATTCAAGGGCAATCGTAAAAATGCTTGTTGTGACTGCCAGAGCTGTACATGCAGGGCGAGCGCGGGGAGGGGAAATCTATATCGTTGCTTTTTCGATATTAATATCTTGAATGTTCATATCTAGATATAGATACGATAACGATATATCGTTCAGCCCTACTGTACAGTTGAAGATTTAGTGATGCCGTGTCTATTACTTGGGCTGTTGCTTTTATTAACTAGCTGACTGGTTCATGTGCTTTTTTTTTTTTTATTTATTTTTTATTTTTTTTATGCTATTCAGACTGTCATGAATTTTATTTATTTAGCAGTTAATCTAATTAGGTTAATGATAAAATGCCGATGTGTAAGCAAGCTGTAATGCCATTCTCATGCATTTTGTTTGTTTGGCTGGTTGTCCGGTTTGTTGGATTTTTTTTTTTCCTTCACTTATTTAAAGAGTGAATTTTCCAAACCTGTCTGTTGTATCCTCTTGTGGTGGGTGGCTTTTTTTTTTTAAATTTATTTTATTTTTTTACATTTCTGATGTGATCTGTGGCGACAGGATTGATTGCTCGACTGCTGCTTGATCAGCGTGGGTGTTCTGAGTGAATGACCTCTTTATCTGGTGTACATACAGGTTATTTCTGCAAGGAATGTTTTCTACGGCTGCACAAAATGCAACACAAATGTCCATACCAAGTTTCACTTACATTTACTATTTACTGTTTGATTGCAAATTCATTAAGAAGGCAAGAAATTGCACTAATTAATTCTTGATGAGTCACACCTGTTAATTGAAAAGCATTCCAGTTGACTACCTCATGAAGCTGTTTAAGATAATGCCAGTCGTGTGCAAAGCATCATCAAGGTAAACGGTGGCTACTTTGAAGAATTTAAAATATGAAACTTTTTTTTTAAAATAAAAACCACAATTCCATATGTTTCATATGCTGTTTCATAGTTTTGATGTCTTCAGTATTGTGCTACAATATACAGAATAGTCAAAATACAGAAAAACCTATGAATGAGTAGATGTGTCTAACGTTTTGATTGGTACTATATGCACAGTTTTGTATATTATCCAGAAACACATTAGTGAAGGGGTTTTGTTTGTTTGCCTTTCCTTTGGCCATTTGAGTGGCTCTTCTGTGTGCCATCTGGTGGTGTTCCATTGACCCTGTTGGGTTCATCTGCTACATTGCACTGAAAAGCGCCCTGCTGCCAGCACCTTATTGGTGATGTACTATTTGACCCATAGCTGGAACCCAGGCAGGTGCTACCACTCCAGGTCAGAGCGGGCCTACAAGCAATGGTGATTTAAGGGGTAGCTCCATTTTCCCAATACTGAAGTCCTCCCGGACCTGAGACTCTCCACCGGTTGCAGTTTAAAGTCATAACCAAGACTAGGAATGACCGGATAATGTACTGTATTATGGATAGAAATGGAGAATAGAGTAGGATAACTTGGGAGAGAATAGAATATAACAATATGGTATACATTAAGATAGAACATGGAGAATAGAATGCATGGTCACAGAACAGAAGAGAACATGACAAAAAATAATATAGGATAGACAATTAGGACAATAGATTACCTTATAAGAGAACAGGAGACAATATGATGCATTTTGAAGATGTAGAAAAGAATATGACAAAATGCTACACATTCTTTTTAGTTTGTAGAAAAGAATAGACGGTCATGACAATACAACAGAATAAACAGAGAGTAGAATAAAAAGCACTATGAAGATGGAGAACAGAATATGACAAAATACCATACATATTCTATACAGAATAGACAGTCATGACAATATAACAATACATTATGGGGAGGGAATAGAATAGAATAAAAAGCATTACAGCGCAGTGTAAAGGATTGGATTTACCTTTCCCTTAAATGATAATAGATCATATGTGCTTAATATCACGTTAAAACAGGAGTAGCAAATTGTATTACGGTATTCTGTTATTAACAGCATTATTAAGTTGTTATTCAGAATGTGTAATATTGAATAAATATTGAAGTTATTTATTCAATATACACTGAAACATGCAGTGCATAATGTAAAACTGTAGCACCTTAACTTCACTATTGTACAAACAAAAATATAATGATTTGGCAGTTTTACCTTTTTAAATAAATGTACACAATGCTCAATACACACACACACACGCGTGTGGAAGCACAGACTGGGCTGAAATTGGCCTACATCCATTAAATTCTGTGTGGATAAATACTGAGATACTGACCCATTTTTCTTCTCTCTCTCTCTGCCTCTTTTTCATTTATCTCCCACAGACAGTTCAACAGATGTGGCCATATATTTGCCAGTTTGTTGACAAACTCTTCCGTGAGACCATCGAGCCAGCCGTCAAAGGAGCCAATGCCCACCTCAGCTCTTTCTGCTTCTCCAAGATTGACATGGGCGACAAGGTCTTTGTACACTTAACCACTTTAAACACCTTTTCAACTCTGCATATAATTATATAAAGCATATCATTCTAATAAATGCTTATTAAACAGAAACAATTCACCTTGGTGACCAACTTCAGAAAAGTCTAAAATTTCTGCATAGTATATGTTGGGGGAAGTTACATCCGTTTGGCTGTCTATGGGATCTACTTCATCCCCAAAAAACACACACTTGTGTTGTCAGCCTGTCTATGGCTTTCCTGCAAGAGACCATGGGGGTTGCCATGACATCTGCCTCTCCTGGATGCTCGTCTTTTGAGTTCCGGTTTATCCAAGCAGCTGAGACTGAGGGAGCCGGACGTAGCTACGACAACCGTGTTTTAGTCAGAGGATAACATATATTTTTAAATTGTCTTTTTCTGGTTCATTGTGTGCTGTCGTCAGGTACGCAAACAACAACTGGAAGCTTAAACATTTTATGAATGAAATCTGTTTTGTGAGGCTACATGCGACTAACAAGTGCATGTAGCCTCACTAGCCAAGAGAATCCAAGAGTGACCAGTGCTGAAGTACTAGTGTAAACAAATAACCTACAAATACCATCCAATATCTGGAATGATCAGCGTAGTTAAGAAGTTAAAGAAACTTGGACAAATACATAGACAAAGAATTATTTAAGTATGCTATGTTTATTGTTGGCAAAGCTTGACAGCATTTCCATCCGCATTAAAATGGTTCGCTTATGCTTCTCTAACCTAGCTTTTGCTTTTTGAGCCTATACAAGAGACATCATGGTACAGTAGGCTGGTAGAGTTCTATTAGGCTAGATCTAGGTGTGTATGGTTATAGTTGTGGTATTTGGCAGACGCTTTTGTCCAAAGCGACTTGCAGTATATAAACACTACATTATTAGAAGAAGAAGAAGCCTTTATTTGTCACATGCACAGTGAAATTCGTCCTCCTGCATTTAACCCATCTAAAGCATTGAACACATGCGTGCACATACACAAGTGAGCAATGAGCACATGCACCTACCCAGAGTAGTGGGCAGCGATGCTACAGTGCTTGAGGAACAGTTGGGGGTTAGGTGCCTTGCTCAAGGGCACTTCAGCCCAACCTCAGGCCATAGCTGCCCCATGTTAACCTAACAACAATAATAATTGCTCTACTCTGACATAGCCATCATCTGGAAGGTAGGCTTCTGCGTGACTGCAAGATTTTCCTAACCCTGCAGTGCAGCAACAGCTGACCGTTTCTATCACGCCATTGACTCTCATCATTACCCAAGCCAGGTGTTTGGGTTTGTTTGTGCAACGTAGCTGACGTCGGGCCACAGCTTTGTCATCTATCCATTCCATGAGGGTAGATGGGTAGGGCACTTTGATCGGATTATCCCCAGAACCTTCAGAAACTCGGACCCGTGTAACCATCCTTTAGTCATCTTTGGTCTTACCTACCTCTTGGTTGGCGTTGGCTACAAAAGTCAACCACCGAGCTCTATATAAAATCTGGAGAGCTCATAGCCTATTCCCCGCTGTAGAGATGAGTGAAGCCATCTGGCTGCTGTCTTACCACTCTCATCACGTGTATTTAACCGTCCTAGATGATCAAATTTGCCCCAAGAAAAGTTTTTTTGTTTGTTTGTTCCCCCCTTCTCTTGTTTTATCAACTTCACCTACAGTCCTTACATATCTTTATAGTGCTCCCCTTCACTGTTCTTGTTTTTCTTTTCCAATCCAGTTTCTGATTGATTGATTTTTTTTTTTGAACGGCTTTTACTACTGTAATTTCAACGGAGATTATTTCAGTTTTTCTCCTATACAGTGTATCTATCTTTTCCATATCTATCTATCACACCAACACACAGGCTGTACAGTACTTCCTTTCTGTTTAGGACCGTTGTTGAAACAGGATTATTTTCCTCATGTTATTTCCCATTTTCACTTTATTCTCAGTCATGTCTTAACAGTATTTATTGATCATATTGGTCGAGAGCTGCATGACTATTGTGACAGTGAATTATGTGATCCATAAATACTGTTAAGACATGACTGTGAGAATGAAGTGAAAATGGCAAATAACGAGAAAATAATCCTGTTTCAACAACTGTCCTAAATAGAACAGTTCAAGATGCACACAAACACAATTGTAGAACAATGCAAATACAAGCTGCATAACCAAATCGGGGATACAAAGGGTTGATGATGCTTGTGCCCCCCCCCCCCCCCCCCCCCCCTTTATCTTTCTCATGCTTGTCTGTCTTCTCCCCCTCCTCCACCCCCAATTCTCTCTGCAGGCCCTGAGAGTAAATGGAGTGAAGGTTTACACTGAGAATGTAGACAAACGACAGATTATCATGGACCTTCAAATCAGGTGAGCTGTACGATGGGACTCATGCATTTATTGATGAGGGAGCACAGCAACATGAGGGCCTTTCAAGCAAATGCATTAGGACCCATGTAGTAGGGTTGGGCGGTATTACGGTAAGAAGGTATCCCGAGGTATCCAAAAGTACCAACGGTATCGGTCTCATTACCATCATTTTAAAAAAATATATAATATCTAAATAAATATGGAGTACATGAGGTCATAATATAAAATAATAAATTGAAGATCATCCCGAATAACTGTGTGATCGTATTTTCACTAATTCTATCAATTTCCTAAAGAAGTTTTCATCGCGTGCAGGGTTGTTTATGTCGTTACCATGGCAACCCTGCGTGACATTTTGGAGTCTGACAGAAAGCTTCGCAAGAGACTGAGACCGGGGGTGTCATGGCTCAGATGGCTAAGGCACCGTACCATAAATCCGGGGACCCGGGTTCGATTCCGACCCGAGGTTATTTCCCGATCCTGTCTCTCTCTCCCCTGCTCATTTCCTGTCTCTCTATACTGTCCTATCTAAAAAAAAAAGGGACTGAGACCGCGGTTGAAAGATGGCAAGTCAAGATAACGAGTTAGTGGCAAAAAAAATACAACATCGGCAGTGTGGCAGTATTTTGGTTTCAAACCAAACGAAAAATCTAATATGTCCCCTAAGGCACACCATAGCCTGGGGTACTCCACTTCCACGAGATCTCTCCAATGAGTTGTGTTTTGAGTAGGTTACATGAGTAACAACAAGGTAAAATAATATAACGTATGACATTTGGGATGTGGGTAATAAACGTTTGAAATGTCATCTACGGAAGAAAACATCGTAGCGTAAACTGTTAGGTTTCTGGTGGGAATTAGCAATGCGCTTGCTATCTTTGTTGGGTGTGTTAAACCGTATGGATTTAAGTGGAATAATTGTAAGGAGTTATGTGATCAAGACAACGTTTTAAGCAAGGTAAGGCCATTTGATTATTAATTTCCCTGCCATGGCATGACGTGGGCCCATATGATTTTGCCTTGTGCAGCTATCACGCATTTGAATTAGGTTCGCCTCATTTGCGCTGAAGAATATGGTTTATCGCGCAGTCTAAACGGACTTGGGTGTTGGTTGATTCTTTTTCTTTTTTTTATTTCCCATGCTTGAAAGGGTATGATCCTGCTCATCGTGTACTTTTTTTTGATGGAGCAGGTGAAATAGTGCTGCAAATGGCGTTTCAACGCAGACGTGTAAACGACAGTTGAATGCTATTTTCAAGATGAAGGAAGAGTTGCGTGATGCTTTGAAATATCTCTTAATCCATTCATCAATGCACAAAATTCGCTTTGCTGCTTAATCCATACCACAATGCACACAATTCGCTATGCTGCTTTTAAATAGTACATTTGAGGCATAGGCGCACGTTACACAGTAGGCCGAAACAAAATATTATTTTTTTCTCGGTAATACCGTATACCCCGGGAAAACACAGAGACGGTTTAAAGTTATCAAAATTTGGATACCGCCCAACCCTACCATGTAGTTCTTCCTTTTCTCTTTGCTAGTGAGCATGATATTCCTAATGTCTCAGCATTATTCAAATGTTTGTTTATTCATTCATTACACACACATACATTATATATATATATCTCACACACTGGATATAAAAAAAAAAAGTGTACACACAATTAGGTTTTCCTGATGTAAAAAAAAAGAGACCACGATAAATAATTTCAAAACTTTTCCCACCTTTTAATGTGACCTACAAGTTGTACAATTTAATTGAAAAAAACAAACAAATCTGTTAGAACAACTTTATTCATCACACACTTGTGAAATTCTTCTCTGCATTTAACCCATCTGAAGCAGTGAACACACACATGCGTGTACACACACACACGCACGCACGCACACACGTGAGCAGTGAGCGCGCGCGCATACCCAGAGCAGTGGGCAGCCATGCTAACAGCGCCCGGGGAGCAGTTAGGAGTTAGGTGCCTCGCTCAAGGGCACCTCAGCCCAAGGCCGTCCCATATTAATCTAACCGCATGTCTTTGAACTGTGGGGGAAACCGGGGCACCCAGAGGAAACCCATGCAGACACGGGGAGAACATGCAAACTCCACACAGAAAGGCCCCCACTGGGTGCTGAGCTCAAACCCAGAAGCTTCTTGATGTGAGGGGACCATGTTAACCACTTAGACCACCGTGATGCCCATGGGGGGAAAAACATATAAATAAAAAATGTACAATAAGGTGGTTGCATAAGTGCGCACACCCTTAAACTAATACTTTGTTGAAGCACCTTTTGATTTAATTACAGCATTCAGTCCTTTTGGGTTCACACCTGCCATCAATTAAAATGACTCTGATTAACCCCAAATAAAGTTCTGGCATTTACTCAGTTGCATCCTCCAGCAAAAGCCAGGGTTCACAGAGAGCTTACAAAGCATCTAAGGGATCTCATTGTTGAAAGGTATCAGTCAGAAGAAGGGGACAAAAAAACTTCCACGGCATTAGATATACCATGGAGCACAGTGAAGGCAGTCATCAAGAAGTGGAGAAAATATGGGACAACAGTAACTATGAGGTAGAGTCAAAGAAAAACATCCAGGCCTGGCTAAATTTTGAAAAAAAAAAAAAGTCACCTCTCCCAAAAGCATGTGGGAAAATGTGTTATGGTCTAATGTAACCAAGGTTGAACTTTTTGGCCACAATTCCAAAAGGTATGTTTGGTGCAAAAACAACACTGCGCATCACCAAAAGAACACCATACCCACGGTGAAGGATGGTGGTGGCAGCATCACGTTTTGGGGTTGTTTTTCTTCAGCTGGAACAGGGGCTTTAGTCAAGGTGGAGGGAATTATGAACAGTTCTAAATACCAGACAATTTTGCCCCAAAACCTTCAGGTGTCTGTTAGAAAGCTGAAGATGAAAAGGAATTTCATCTTTCAGCACGACAATGACCCCCAAAAAGTTTTGGAATGGCCCAGCCAGAGCCCAGACCTAAATCCAATTGAAAATCTGTGGGGTGACCTGAAGAGAGCTGTGCACAAGAGATGCCCTCGCAATCTGACAGATTTGGAGCGCTTTTGCAAGGAAGATTGGGCAAATGTTGCCAAGTCTAGATGTGGCAGGCTGATAAACTCTGACCCAAAAAGACTGAATGCTGTAATTAAATCAAAAGGTGCTTCAACAAAGTTTAAGGGTGTGCACACTTATGCACCCAGCATATTGTACTTTTTTTTTTGTTTGTTTGTTTTCCCCCCTAACAGATTTGTTTTTCAATTGAGTTGTACAGGTTATAGGTCATGTTAAAGGTGGGGAAAGTTTTGAAATTGTTTATCCTGTCTAATTTTTTATATCAGAAAAAAACTATCATTTTAATGGGGTGTGTATACTTTTTATATCCTGTGTGTGTGTGTGTGTGTGTGTGTGTGTGTGTGTGTGTGTAAAATAATTAAAAAAATATATTGTATGTTAATTATGTCTCTGTTTAGCTTTGTTGGGAACACACAGATCGATGTGGAGATTAAGAAATACTACTGTCGAGCAGGCATCCACAGCATCCAGGTACAAATCACGTGTGTGTGTGCGCATGTTTTGAGAATTTAGATTCACAGAAAGTGACTTTTTGCCCAGAATAAGCTTTTCATCAAGCTAATCAATTTTTTGATCGTATATAGTGGCTGGTTTTCCCCACAGATCTGAAATATACCTGGCTGCAGGTCAGAGGTCAGGAAAAATTTGTAAGGAGATTGGGGTTGATTAATGCCTGGATGTATAACTGAGGTCAAAATACTTTAACGAAACATTTTGTTTTATTAAAATACAACCAGAAAAAGTCGGGAAGGTATGGTAAATGCAAATAAAAATAAAGCAGTCATTTCTAAATTTACTTTGACTTGTATTTCATTGCAGACAGTATGAACACGATATTTCATGTTTTGTCTGGTCAGCTTCATTTCATTTGTTAATATCCATCCATTCCTGCATTTCACGCCTTCAACACATTCCAAAAAAAGTTGGCATGGGGAAAATTTAGGGCTAGTAATGAGAAAACAATTAAATATTATGATGCAGTTTGAAACCGGCGACGTCAAAAGGTGATTTCAGCCCAAATCATGGTGATAAATCACCTATCCAGGAAATGCCTAGTTTTTGAGGATCAAAGATGGGTCAATGATCTCCAGTTTTACCAACAAATGCATGAGAATTATTAAAATCAATAAAATCAATGTTCCTTGCAGAAAGATGGGAAGGGATTTGGATATTTGACCCTCTGTGGTACATATCATTAAATGATTCAAGCAGGGGTGATAGCGTTCCGGCGCCGCGCCGGATTTCCGGCGTACCGTGGCTGGGGAAAAAAAAAATCTAGTTCGCCCATTGTCCTGTGTCATTCTGAGATGCGCAGATAGACAGTAAAGGGAATTCGCATGATATGGAACTAGTGGGAAAAAAGTGCCGTCACGGCACGAATTAGACCCTAATTCATGCCGTGACGGCACTTTTTTCCCACTAGTTCCATATCATGCGAATTCCCTTTACTGTCTATCTGCGCATCTCAGAATGACACAGGACAATGGGCGAACTAGATTTTTTTTTTTTCCCCAGCCACGGTACGCCGGAAATCCGGCGCGGCGCCGGAACGCTATCACCCCTGTTCAAGGAATCTGGAGGAATTTCAGTGTGTGTAGGGCAAGGGTGCAAGCCTAAGCTGAACACTTGTGATGTCCGATCCCTCAGACGTCACTGCATCAAGAAGTCATTCATCCATAGCTGATATAACGAAATGGGTTTGGGATCACTTTGGCAAACTTTTGTCAAGCACTATCATAGTTGCATCCACAAATGCCAGTTAAAACTTTACTGTGCAAAAAGGAAACCTTATGTTTGTGTCCAGAAGCGCAGTTGACTTCTCTGGGCTCAGAGGCATCTGGGATGGACCGTCACACAGTGGAAACATGTATTGTGGTCAGACGAATCCATATTCCAGATCTGTTCTGTAAGAAATAAATGCCGTGTGCTCTGGATCAAAGACGAAAAGGACCATCCAGACTGTTACCAGCAACAAATCCAAAAGTCAGGGTCTGTCATGGTGTGAGGTTGTCAGTGCCCTTGGCAAAGGTAGCTTGGAATTCTGTGATGGCAGCATTAATGCAGAAAAGTACACTGAGATTTTGGAGCAACATATGCTGGCTTCAAGATGACCTCTTTTCCAGGGATAGTTCAACAAGACAAAAACCATATTCTGCACACATTACAAAGATATGGTTGTGGAAGAGGTGGGTGCCTGTTCCATTTGTCCCCAACAGAGAAGAGGTTAATTTTGAAACGAAAAATGTGCCTTTGATGATCCCGTACTGTTGCACACCTTAAGACCTGTTTGCAGGAAGAATGGGACAAAATAAAACCTGAAATGCTTCATCACTTGGTATCTTCAGTCCCTAAGCATCTTTTCAGTGTTGTGAGAAGGAATGGCATCATTACAAAGTGGTGAATGCTTTACTGCCCCAACGTTTTTTTTTTTTTAAATGTGTGATAATCAAAATTGAAATAAGCATTTATTTTGGGAGGGGGGGAAACTCCCCAATAAATTAATTTTTGTATATACAGTATGTGTGTGTGTGTGTATATGTGTGTGTGTGTGTGTGTGTGTATATATATATATATATATATATATATATATATATATATATACACACACACACACACACACACACACACACACACACAGTGGGGCAAAAAAGTATTTAGTCAGTCACCAATTGTGCAAGTTCTCCCACTTAAAAAGATGAGAGGCCTGTAATTTTCACCATAGGTACATCTCAACTATGAGAGACAAAATAAGAAAAATCCAGAAAATCACATTGTCTGATTTTTAAAGAATTTATTTGCAAATTATGGTGGAAAATAAGTATTTGGTCAATAAAAAAAAGTTCATCTCAATAGTTTGTTATATACCCTTTGTTGGCAATGACAGAGGTCAAACATTTTCTGTAAGTCTTCACAAGGTTTTCACACACTGTTGCTGGTATTTTGGCCCATTCCTCCATGCAGATCTCCTCTAGAGCAGTGATGTTTTGGGGCTGTCGCTGGGCAACACGGACTTTCAACTCCCTCCAAAGATTTTCTATGGGGTTGAGTTCTGGAGACTGGCTAGGCCACTCCAGGACCTTGAAATGCTTCTTACGAAGCCACTCCTTCGTTGCCCGGGCGGTGTGTTTGGGATCACTGTCATGCTGAAAGACCCAGCCATGTTTCATCTTCAATGCCCTTGCTGATGGAAGGAAGTTTTCACTCAAAATCTCATGATACATGGCCCCATTCATTCTTTCCTTTACACGGATCAGTCGTCCTGGTCCCTTTGCAGAAAAACAGCCCCAAAGCATGATATTTCCACCCCCATGCTTCACAGTAGGTATGGTGTTCTTTGGATGCAACTCAGCATTCTTTCTCCTCCAAACACGACAAGTTGAGTTTTTACCAAAAAGTTCTATTTTGGTTTCATCTGACTATATGACATTCTCCCAGTCCTCTTCTGGATCATCCAAATGCTCTCTAGCAAACTTCAGACGGGCCTGGACATGTACTGGCTTAAGCAGGGGGACACGTCTGGCACTGCAGGATTTGAGTCCCTGGCAGCGTAGTGTGTTACTGATGGTAGCCTTTGTTACTTTGGTCCCAGCTCTCTGCAGGTCATTCACTAGGTCCCCCCGTGTGGTTCTGGGATTTTTGCTCACCGTTCTTGTGATCATTTTGACCCCACGGGGTGAGATCTTGCGTGGAGCCCCAGATCGAGGGAGATTATCAGTGGTCTTGTATGTCTTCCATTTTCTAATAATTGCTCCCACAGTTGATTTCTTCACACCAAGCTGCTTACCTATTGCAGATTCAGTCTTCCCAGCCTGGTGCAGGTCTACAATTTTGTTTCTGGTGTCCTTTGACAGCTCTTTGGTCTTGGCCATAGTGGAGTTTGGAGTGTGACTGTTTGAGGTTGTGGACAGGTGTCTTTTATACTGATAACGAGTTCAAACAGGTGTCATTAATACAGGCAATGAGTGGAGGACAGAGGAGCCTCTTAAAGAAGTTGTTACAGGTCTGTGAGAGCCAATAATCCTGCTTGTTTGTAGGTGACCAAATGCTTATTTTACCGAGGAATTTACCAATTAATTCATTAAAAATCCTACAATGTGATTTCCTGGATTATTTCCCCCCATTCTGTCTCTCATAGTTGAAGTGTACCTATGATGAAAATTACAGGCCTCTCTCATCTTTTTAAGTGGGAGAACTTGCACAATTGGTGGCTGACTAAATACTATTTTGCCCCTGTGTGTGTGTATGTATATATATATATATATATATATATGTGTGTGTGTGTGTATATATATGTGTGTGTGTGTATATATATGTGTGTGTGTGTGTGTGTATATATATATATATATATATATATATATATATATATATATATATATATATATATATATATAGGGGGGCTAATCTCACCCACTGAGGGCAGAGTTTGAACTGCTTTTCTAGCTTATGGGTGTAAACTGAAATCATACGGGCCTACCAGCCATGATGATATTTCGGTGAAATTCCAAATAGTACAACACAAAAATACACACTGCTCTTGTGCAAGAGTAGTAGCTATTTTGGATTAATGTTTTGAGCTCCCGGTAGGAGAACGAGTTACACATGGCTCCTCAGTAACCACTCAAACATGGGCAAATTCAAAATAATATGCCAGTATATCACTGTTAACAAGAAAGTGATATCATTTTGAATTTAATTTATTTAGAGGTGCCTTTCTGCAGCTTGAAAGAGCTGTGTATTACAGGTAGTCAGGACAGGGAGCAGGGTGCACTACACATTCAGTAATCATACTGATAATTCCTTTTCTTTAATCAAATGTAAATTTTCAATTGGCTATACCAGTCTCTCTTGAAGCTGCTAAGAAGGATAAAATGTACCTCTTTAGAAAACCGAAACCACAAATCCCTCTGTCCTGAAAATTTCACTGCACTAAGGAACAGGTTTACTTTAAAGAACTGATACTGACAAGTCTTCCATCTTCACTAGAGCTTACTCTAGTTTAAAAAAAAATTGTTTGATCCATTACTTGCAAGGCTTACAGTTATGGTCAGAAGTTTACATATAAGAAATGTCATGACAATATTGGGCTTTCAATTATTTCTTTGAACTGTAGCACAATGATTATACAACATGCATCCTTAATAGAAAAAAAAAAGAATTTGATGTACAGGTTTTACTTTATTTTTGGTTTTCTGTAAACAACATGGGGTCAAAATTATATATACGCTCACTTTAGATTATTCATTCAGTGGTGTTGAAAGGTAAAAGACATTTTTGGAACTTGCCAAAGCCTCTTTATGCCCTGTTACTGATCCTGATTGACTACAGTTGGTACCTTCTCTATGCCAACATATAAAGAGTGGCAGCATTCATTAGCTTGACCAACAGTAGAAAATTCCAAGGAGCTCAGTGCAGATCTGAGAAAGAGGATAATAGATTTGCACAACTTGGGGCACCATTTCGAAACAACTGCAGATTCCATGATCATCAGTTCAAAAATATTAGAATGAACAGATCGATATACACCTGTAATGTATACCTTGCAGCTGCCACTGTGTGATAATAGAGAAATAATCAACACCTTTTGGCCAATTAGACCCGAATACAATAGCCCTCGCTTACGGATGAATAAATAAAATGTTTTATTAAATGGGAAGAAATATCTTTGGCTTGCTATAGAGTATTCTGTAACAAGTGTAAATATAAGTAATAAGTAGCTATTGTTTTGTTTTTATTTGTCTTTAGCTGCATGGGGTATTGAGAGTCATCATGGAGCCGTTGCTGGGAGACATGCCTCTGATTGGAGCACTGTCTGTTTTCTTCCTCAAAAAGCCTGTAAGACACAGACACATGTCCTTAATATTCTAAGTTCTGTCAGCATTTTAAGCTGGCGGTTATGAAGGGTGTGTAGTTGGTAGAAACGTACAAATGTTCAGTATAGCATGTCAGCATCAACAGTCCACACACACACACACACACACACACACACACACACACACATATGTATATATATATATATATATATATATATATATATATATATATATAAGGGCTGTCAAACGATTAAAAAAATTAATCGCGATTAATCTCAGAATTTCATATAGTTAATTGCATTTTTTAAAATCTATGTAAATGAATAAGGCTTTTAAAGTGAAATGTTACAATTAAAATGGTGAACACATTTTATGCTAAAAGTACTTGTTAAAAACTGCTGGGACAAGAGAAAATGGTAAGGGAGTTTATTCACTCACATACTAGGCAGTACTGAACATACAAAACACAAAATTGGATTTTGTGATGGATTAGGGAGCTGTAGTCTCAAATATAAAACATGTAGTCACATACTACTGTGTCTCAGTTCAGACGTGTGACAAAAGAAAATAAAAATGAAATAAAACTTCAGTTGTGCTGGAGTTATATTCAGTCACAGCCTATAGGACTTGACAGTACTGTGCAAACAAAAATAAATTGCAGTTGGACTTCAATAAAGACATTTAGTGTCATATCACAGTGCCACAGCATACTGAAATCTCACTTTGCAAAAGTATAAGTGCATACCAAAACCAACTCAATCACCATAGACATATAAACATAGACGCCACATTGAGCTGGTGGCCCGTTGCTGGGATACGTCAGAGTGTCCACCATATTGTATGTGGCAAATCTTCCCCGTAAACCAATGCAAGTAAATGGACTGAACTTCATAAAGCCCCTTTCTACAATAATATTTAACTCGATGCCTTTTCACCCATTAACACACGTGTATACGTATATTTGGGAAACAAACAGGCATCAAAACAACACATATAACTTTTAATGTGATGGTTATAAACATGCATGTCAACCTTTGGTCAATCAAATCTGTATAACCAAAATCCGTATTTCCCTTATAGTCAAGTCAAGTTTATTTGTACAGCGCTTTTAACAATAAACATTGTCGCAAAGCAGCTTTACAGAATTTGAACGACTTAAAACATGAGCTAATTTTATCCCTAATCTATCCCCAATGAGCAAGCCTGTGGCAAGGACAAACTCCCTCAGACGACATGAGGAAGAAACCTCGAGAGGAACCAGACTCAAAAGGGAACCCTACTCATTTGGGCAACAACAGACAGCATGACTATAACATTAACAATTTTAACATGAAGTCAGTTTCGTTGATGTTGTAAACTCTTCATTGATGGAAACTTGAGTGCAAAACTGTTCATTATAAAATCCGTATAAGATGCAAATTAAAATAATTTACCTAAAATTTGAATGATAATTAACAATGATATATCCCAGTTACTTTTTATTCAATATTAACAATAAACCTTCAGAATGAATACAAAGCTCCAATGTTTGACAAAAACACAGTGTTATTAGCGTAGTTACGAAGGAAATACTTCGTTGTTTGGAGACAGGTTTCACCGAGTGGCTATTATGCATGAGACTTCATATTAGCCTCAAAGTCAGGAAAATCTGTTTGTAAAATTACGTTATAATGACCAAATACAATGAAAAGTATTTTTCCAGTCTCACCTGTGAAAGGTAATCCCATGTGATCTCGTTTGGACGGTAAACCTGTTGGTATAGTTAAACGCAGCACATGAATGAGGCATCTTTATTCTCGGCTACTGTCTAGACCTTGGGTGGCCAACCCGCAGCTCGCGAGCCGCATGCGGCTCTTTGCCCGGTGTCATGCGGCTCTTATGTTCATATCGAAGTTTGTGTTTTGTGTTTTTTTTTTTTATGTGCGTGTACGCTTTGCTTGAGTTCAGTATGGTATTTTCGTCAAATGCATCTTCGCTTTGCTTGGGTATATTACGGTATTTTCAGGTCATGTCAAATGCGCATATGCGTGAGATAATCGCTAAGTTTTTGGGCAAGGTGTGGCAATGAAAAAATGCACAGCAAAACGAAAATATGAAGACGAACATAGGACATTTTTAACAGAGTGGGAGAGTTTATACTTTTTTGTTGAACGTAATGGCAAGCCATTCTGCCTTATATGTCAGTCGTCATTAGCTCATTTCAAAGCTTCCCGCCTCCCTGAATAAGCAAGGAGCCAGATATGCAACACTAATTGAAAACCTGCACGAAAGCTTTGTAACCCGGTTCCGTGATATACAACTGAAAAGGCCACAGGTTACGTTCCTCGTCGACCCATTCAATGCAGAGATGGACTGTTTGAAAGCCCTGCTTGTCACAGATGAGGCTGCGGCTGAGTTGGAGATGATCGATCTTCGTGAGGAAGACCAACTGAAACCTGTTTTGAGGGAAGGCACCATTGAGTTTTGGAAAAGTGTGCCATTGGAAAAATACCCGAATGTGAAACTGGCTGCGCTTAAGATACTGTCAATGTTTGGGTCAACATATGTCTGCGAGTCTGTGTTCTCTACCATGAAACACGTGAAGTCAAAGCATCGTTTTGTTCTGACTGAAACCCATGTGAAAGAACTGCTTCGAGTGGCAACGACGGAATACAAGCCAGATTTGAAGAGGATTGTTCAAGGCAAGGAATGTCAGAAGTCCCACTAAGCAACATGTATAGTAAGTGCACACAATATTGCTTGCTGTAAATGACTGGCCTGTGGTATTAGTACTGACTGAAGGAGTAAATTTCTCTCATGTTGGCGTGTGACATTTACTATTAATCTGGCTGAGCAGAGGTGCGTGAACGTGTGTCTGTGAGGGGGGGGGGGGCGATGTTCATGTGCGGTCATGTGTATGGTGTGGCTTTTTTTTTGGTAATGCCATGAGTCCCACTAAGCAGCATGCATAGTAAGTGCACACAATGTTCATTGTTAAAAATGACTGGCCTCAGCCTGTGGTTTTAGTACTGTAGGAGTAAATATGTTGGTGTGTGACATTTACTATTAATCTGGCTGAGCAGAGGTGTGTGTGTGAGAGAGAGAGGAAGAGATGGGTGATGTTCGTGTGCCCATGTGTATGATGTGGCTCTTTGCGGTAATACAGTAAAAAATGTGGCTCTTGGTCTCCAACTGGTTGGCCACCCCTGGTCTAGACGCTATACCAGAGACGGTTGAAGAATCTCCACTTTGCCACATCCAATATGGCGGCGAGGATGACGTATGATTCTACGCAGAAGGCGGCGTCTATGTTTATATGTCTATGCTCAATCACACTCTACTTTTGAAATGAAACTTCCCGTTTAACAGACCTTTCTCCATCACTCATGCTTACTCTTATTGAATCAGCGTGCGACAAGCCTCAACGGGAACTATGGGTGACTCGCAGGGCCAAATTAGAATTTGCGTTAACGGCACTTTTTTTTTAATCGCGATAAATTGAGATTGCGTTAACTTCGACAGCCCTAATAAATATATATATATATATATACACACACACACACACTGGGTGCGATTATGGTGGGGATCATTCCCCCCCCCCCCCCGGTTTTTATCTCTGCTGAAAAAAAATCCTTGGGGACAACCCCGTCAATAAAACAAACCAAAAAAAAAGTTGACATGACAGGCATGTTGTGACACAGTTTTCTATGGTCTACATTGCACTCACTTTCAAAATGACCCGAAGTGGCAGCTTTGATCTTCACGAACATCCCCAGCAAATAGATACATTGTAGATAATAACAATATCTTTGCGTTCTTATAGAACGCAAAGATATTGTTATTATCTACAATGTATCAATGTATCTGCAGGGATGCAAACAGCGCGCCTTTTGGCGGATGCCGCCTTTTTCACGGCCGTTTTTTTTTTTTAGGGGGGGCGTTGGAGTGTCTGATTATAATTTCAAAGTAAATTCTGTATTAAAATTACTAAATAAGCAAATCCGTTACAGTCCATGAAACAGGAAGTATAAGGATGAGAAAAAAACAGTTTAAATCGGAAAGCTGCGCACAATGTGAACTGCGCCACCAGAGCAAACTGTTCATTTAGTATTCATGTATTTTAGTGATTTTCGAGTCACTGTCCATTTAATCCGGAGGGAGAGAAACATCACAGCAACGCGACAAGCAATGCGAACTTTGTGTGTTCGTGTATTTAGTCAGAGAGATAGGAAGATGAATTTACCATCTCTGGTTTAGTGTTCGTTTTCATTTAGTGTTATTCATTTGATATCATCGGATGTTACTGAGCTGTTAGCCTATTGTCACCTTAATTTTGTGACGTTTCATGATTTAAAAAAAAAACATCCCCCCCCTTCTGGTTTTTTGACAAATCGCACCCTGTGAGATATATATATATATATATATATATATATATATATATATATATATATATATATACATATACACACACACACACACACACACACACACACACACACACATATATATATATATATATATATATATGTGTGTGTGTGTGTGTATATGTATATATATATATATATTACACACAATCTGTTTCTTATTGATATCCTTTGTATTAATATAGACAGTAACGAGAATGAGCCAATACACACATGCATGCGCACACCTTTTATGAACAGATCTTGAGGATCGAACAGAGTTGAAGAGAGTATAGAAAAATGAAACAAATTTATTCAAGTAGTGTTTATGGCCTTTAACAGGTTAGGACCAGAATTGAAGCACAGCAGTAAGTTCTAAAAGTTAGTATACAGTGGGGCAAAAAAGTATTTAGTCAGCCACCAATTGTGCAAGTTCTCCCACTTAAAAAGATGAGAGAGGCCTGTAATTTTCATTATAGGTACACTTCAACTATGAGAGACAGAATGGGGGGAAATAATCCAGGAAATCACATTGTAGGATTTTTAATGAATTAATTGATAAATTCCTCGGTAAAATAAGTATTTGGTCACCTACAAACAAGCAAGATTTCTGGCTCTCACAGACCTGTAACAACTTCTTTAAGAGGCTCCTCTGTCCTCCACTCGTTACCTGTATTAATGGCACCTGTTTGAACTCGTTATCAGTATAAAAGACACCTGTCCACAACCTCAAACAGTCACACTCCAAACTCCACGATGGCCAAGACCAAAAGAGCTTTCAAAGGACACCAGAAACAAAATTGTAGACCTGCACCAGGCTGGGAAGACTGAATCTGCAATAGGTAAGCAGCTTGGTGTGAAGAAATCAACTGTGGGAGCAATTATTAGAAAATGGAAGACATACAAGACCACTGATAATCTCCCTCGATCTGGGGCTCCACGCAAGATCTCACCCTGTGGGGTCAAAATGATCACAAGAACGGTGAGCAAAAATCCCAGAACCACACGGGGGGACCTAGTGAATGACCTGCAGAGAGCTGGGACCAAAGTAACAAAGGCTACCATCAGTAACACACTACACTGCCAGGGACTCAAATCCTGCAGTGCCAGACGTGTCCCCCTGCTTAAGCCAGTACATGTCCAGGCCTGTCTGAAGTTTGCTAGAGAGCATTTGGATGATCCAGAAGAGGATTGGGAGAATGTCATATGGTCAGATGAAACCAAAATAGAACTTTTTGGTAAAAACCCAACTTGTCGTGTTTGGAGGAGAAAGAATGCTGAGTTGCATCCAAAGAACACCATACCTACTGTGAAGCATGGGGGTGGAAACATCATGCTTTGGGGCTGTTTTTCTGCAAAGGGACCAGGACGACTGATCCGTGTAAAGGAAAGAATGAATGGGGCCATGTATCGTGAGATTTTGAGTGAAAACCACCTTCCATCAGCAAGGGCACTGAAGATGAAACGTGGCTGGGTCTTTCAGCATGACGATCCCAAACACACCGCCCGGGCAACGAAGGAGTGGCTTCGTAAGAAGCATTTCAAGGTCCTGGAGTGGCCTAGCCAGTCTCCAGATCTCAACCCCATAGAAAATCTTTGGAGGGAGTTGAAAGTCCGTGTTGCCCAGCGACAGCCCCAAAACATCACTGCTCTAGAGGAGATCTGCATGGAGGAATGGGCTAAAATACCAGCAACAGTGTGTGAAAACCTTGTGAAGACTTACAGAAAACGTTTGACCTCTGTCATTGCCAACAAAAGGTATATAACACAGTATTGAGATGAACTTTTGTTATTGACCAAATACTTATTTTCTACCATAATTTGCAAATAAATTCTTTAAAAATCAGACAATGTGATTTTCTGGATTTTTTTTTCTCATTTTGTCTCTCATAGTTGAGGTATACCTATGATGAAAATTACAGGCCTCTCTCCTCTTTTTAAGTGGGAGAACTTGCACAATTGGTGACTGACTAAATACTTTTTTGCCCCACTGTATGTAATGAATGTAGTTTGCATGTTCTCCTCATGTGGGTGTGGGTTTCCTCCAGGTGCTGCGGTTTCCCCCACAGTCCAAAGACATGCGGTTAGGTTAACTGGCTACTCTAAATTGCCCGTAGGTGTGAAATGTATGTGAATGGTTGAGAGGAGAAAACCTCTATAATAATCCAGTAGAAGGCAACAGGAAACCACTACTGTAATCTTCCCCGGGAACTTGGATGGCTGGAGGCATCAGAGAGCCCACGTCACTGTAGTGATGGGCCAAATGGATAGACGGTGATGAATAACACATGACAAGCTGTGCTATTATAGAAGAGTGTTATTCCTCTTATAGCAATTTGCCAACAATTTTTAATATTGTAGAATAATGAATGACTTCATGCTTTTTAACCACTTATTTATTAACATTTAATGTTGTGGAACATCCATGAAACAAGTTGGTTCCTGTCATTTATATTATAGATATATAAAAACACCATTTTATATAATGAGTCGTTGCCGCATCAGCCTTCCCCTCCCCCCCCTTGAAGTTTTGTGTATGAGCTATTACTATAGAAACAATAACGTATTTGAATAAGTGCATTAATGCAAACCTGTCATTTATGTTGTAGCCAGAACTACTGTCAGAGCCATGCTGTTATACAAGTCGAGAATGGAGAATTCAGAAAGTGTTGATTAATTTTCTATAACTGCAGCTCTCTTGCAGTTGTTCTGACTGTAACATCATGACCCTTTCCCAATTGACCTTTCACAAATCTTTAAAAGCCACAGAAACCAAAAAAGTCTGTATATCTGTCTTGAGGAGGCTAAATGATCACCAGAGGCTTTATTTCTGTTTAAAGAGTGAATTTTTCTAAAATTGTCTTTTAATCGTTGCTCATTATAGAAACATTCTGCTTTATCAGCTGGCCCCATCTTATGTAATTTCAAAGAAAATGAAAGTATGTGGCCTTCCTGAAAACACAGGTCCAAATGAAAATGCTCCTGATGTGAAGAAAGCTTTACTGGTAGTTAGATAATTGCCTTAGCTGATGTACTTTATATAAAGAAAGTAAGTGTGTATATGTAGACACCTGACCATCACCCCACATGTGCTTTTTGAACATCCCATTCCAGATGTATTTCTCCTTTGCTGCTGTTATAACCTCCACTCTTCTGGGAAGGCTTTCCACTTGATTTTGGAATGTTGCTGTGGAGATTTGCTTAGTGAGGTACTGATGTCATGCAAGGGCACAGTTGGTGTTCAGGTTCATCTCAAAGGTGTTCAGTGGGGTTCAGGTCAGGGCTCTGCGCAGACCACTTGAGTTCTACCACTCCAACTTTAGTGAAGCATGTCTTTATGGACTTTGCTTTGTGCATAGAGGCATTGTAATGGTGGAACAGGTTTGGACCCCTTAGTTCCAGTGAAGGGAAATTTTAATGCTATAGCATACAAAGACATTCTTGACAATTATGTGCTTCCAACTGTGGTTACAGTTTGGGGAAGGTCCACTTACTTTTGGCTATATAGTATATATTTCATCAGGGTAAACTGCATGAAAGTGGCCCTCGTATCTGTGTTTTTGGTTTAGGGCTTGCTTCTGCTTGACTTTGGGATGTGTTACCTCACGTATTAAGGTGTGACGGGAATGAGGAGTATGCACTAAAATGCTATAGTGTAGTACGCCTGGTTTCTGTGGCACATACGATACACACCCTCAGCTAAATGCTTCATCTTCATAGTAGTGTGGTAACCTCACACCCTGATCCTGACCAGTGAGGCTTATTAGAGGGAAGGCTAAAATCTAATATCTTCCAATTGTCTGTCTGACAATGAAACTATTAAGGTTGAGCAATGCATTAGATCACTCACTGATGCCATAAATATTATGATCGGGGCAAATTATAACTTGTGCACACAGATGCTCTTTGTCAGATAAGCAGCTGACAGAATTTAAACTTTTTTGTTTTCCTCAATTTTTTTTTTTTTATTCTGTAAAGCTCTACTGGGTTTATGCCGTGTTTCCTCCAATTACCGAACAGAAGAGGTCTAACTGTTCAATTCGTTTAAACAAAAAACATGCAAAAAAACAAAAAAAAACCTCAGGATTTTGTCATTCTGTGTTGTTCTTTTATCAGACAATGTGAGCTTAGTCTATCTACCTTTTTTGTTTCAAGTTCAAAAGCTTTTTAGGGAGAAAAAGGATGATTGTGGGTGTAATCCACCTTTACACTGTACACCCCTGACCGTATTTCACGTGCACCTTCACCATTATGTTACACACATTGACATGTAATGGATGTTTCAGCAAAATAGGTTAAACATATCAGCCCAAATGGAGATCAGATCTCAAAGTTGTTTCACTCTGTAATCACTTGACATGACTGTCATTGATAGGCTGTGTGAGCGAGAAGGAAATCTTCGTACCATTCTGTGTATTTTTCCTCATGATTTTTGGTGATGCACTTGTGCTTCCACAAAAGTTCCAAAATAATTTGCTTTAAAGCAGCTGTTAGCATGTGTATGTTATGTGGATTACAAAATTGAAACCTTGTGGGTCAGGCCTGCTAGCCCGTTTATACCAGCCACCTCCTGACCATACAGGCTCCAACATCAAATCACATTTCTAGCATCATCTGCTTCCATCATCGAGATCCAATTTAACCCCAGAACTGAAGAAAGCTAATCTGATTGACTGCAGAAGCTACAAGCAAACACTGCAAAAAGGCAATAGATCCTGTCTCTTGGATTTTGGGGTTCTTGTTAACTTTACAAGTTTGAATTTGAAGTCAGTTGGAACGGTCATATAGTGGAGCAAAAGCATGGAGCAAAAGCACAGTTGCGAAATGAAATTTTAAGGTTTGGCTGACATGATGATGGAATTAAAGGAACATTGTAAAGAGAGATTTTGGCACTTTATATGGTTAGAAGTCTATTCTATTTCTGTTTGTAATGGGACCTATGTGTTGAAAAATGAAACATTTGTGCTGGTTGTTGGCACAAACATGGTACCAGCAAGTCAGACTTGTGTGCTTTATTTATTTATTTATTTATTTATTTATTTATTTATTTATTTTTAAATTCAGTTATTGCTGAATAATGTGGCGTACAGAGAAACAGCACTAACTGTTGTGCCAGTGTTAACTTTCCTATTTGTTCTCTACACCATCCAGTAATAACCTCTTCAGTGTTCTGTGTTGTCTCTGCGGAAACAGCCGGACCATCACAAGCATTCCCATGTTTGGTGAAGAATGTTTTTCACTTGCTCTCTCTCTGTGTGTGTGTGTGTGTGTGTGTGTTTCGTTTCATCCCTGCCCTGAGGGTTTGGGTGTTTACTTATAATATAACAGATGAGGGTGTGGCACAAATGTTGGGCTGTGTTTGGATGCGTGTAATGCAGTAAGAATATTCAAAAGCAAAAAGACCATTTGTTGAGAAATAAGGTTTAGCAAGCATTAGTTTATTTTGGGAAAATGAATTAGGACATGTTTTGTCTTTGCATGTGTGTGTGTTTTTAATGTTCATTATAACATTTTACTGTGGGTGTGTGCTTGAAGGCGTGTGGTTTGAGGTCCTTTTCTGGCAGTGTTTCCTGTACTTGGATGTAAATAGTCGCTCACACACATACACACCTGCTTATTTCATTGCCAAAGACATGGACTCCTGCCTCAGCTGAACAGAGTCTGTTGGAGAACCGTTTGTGACTGTGGGGTGTTTCTCTTTTTTTAATTTAATTAATTTATTTCTTTTTTGTGCACGCGCGCGCATTACAATATCAGGGGCCTTGTTCACAAAGAATCTTATCTTACCACTAGTTTTACATGCACACTTAGTTTCTGCCCTTTTTTTTTTTTTTTTTAAATAAATTCATCAAACTGCTAAGAAGAGTCATTGTCAAGGAATTTGTGAGGAAATTATGAGCAAATACAGGTTTGGCTCCAATACTATGAATGTCACATGCAGCCAATGATTGAATTGTTGATGGCATTCTGGAGACGATTTGTTGAGCTGATGATAAAGTATGACTTGCAGATGATGTTTGTTAGGACAGCAGCACAGTCCAAAATATGAAAGCGCATCAGTAATTGTTCACATCAAACATCAGAATGGTGAAGAAAAATAGTTTTTTGGGTGTTTCAGAAACTGCTGATCATCTGGGATTTTCATACACCATAGTCTATAGTTTACACAGAATGCTGAGGAAAAAGGGAAAAAGAAATCTACGGAGTGCAAAAATGACCAAGTTTGACAGGAACTCACTGTAACTGGACAGCTGACAATTGGAAGGGGAAAAACAACTGCCCTCTCCATGGTTGTAAAGAATTGAGTGGTTATCCTGAGACAGGTGGTGACCTGAAAACACCCTTTTGTGTGGCTACTTCACTGGGAAGAGTCAAACGTGCACTTGAACAGGGATGTGTACCTGAATGAAGGGCTAAATCCTGTTGTGTGGTACAACAGAGGCGCTGTGGAAGCCAGTACTAAATATAGTGCACATCTGTAGGGACTAGGAAGCCATTTGGAATCCTGTTTTTGGTTTAGTTAATTTAGCTGCTGTAATATTAATCATACCACGTGTCCGCCTCTTGTTCGGGAGATCATGAGTTCTACTCGTGGTCGGATCATACCAAAGACAATCATAAAAATGGTACCTATTGCTGTCTGGCAAAGCATGCTGCAATAAAGAGGCGAGTGGGGAGTCAAACTCTCGCGGTTACCAGAGGACTAGCCCCCCACTGTAACCCTAGCTATGTAATAGGCGAGAGGCTGAGGGATATGGAAACAGAGATCAGTGCCGCCCTATGCGCCACATGGCGTGGGAAGGACTTTGATTGAAAAATATTAATCATGCAAATCTTTACAGAAAGGACTCCCTTAAAAATTTGTAAAGCATCTTCTTGAATCTTCATTCATCAATTCATCACTCTCGTCTACAGAACCCCGCTCATGTCTCTCTCTCTCTCTCTCTCTCTCTCTATATATATATATATATATATATATATATATATATATATATATATATATATATATATATATATATATATATACACACACACACACACACACACACACACACACACACGTGCACCAGGGCTTTACATTAATTTTTTTGCTCACCGGCCACTGTGGCTAGTGGTTTTCCCGAGTCACTAGCCACAATTTTGTTGCCAGGAAATCACAGTTTTTTTTTTCTACACCATGATATGTTAAAGTTTGGAAGATCTAGATTTAATTACAAATGGCAGCATATAATGTATCTCTACAGTAGCACTCAAGTATTCAGTGCTGTTAAGGTCGCTCCCTATATGAAAACATGCAACCAATTCAGACGAAAATATAAACAGAGTATTCTGTTTATTGAACTCAAATTCAAGCCCCTTACAATATATGAAATATCGTATAATATGAAAAATAACATTTTAATATTTTAATATTCATTTCATCTCGTTATCTCTAGCCACTTTATCCTGTTCTACAGGGTCGCAGGCAAGCTGGAGCCTATCCCAGTTGACTACAGGCGAAAGGCGGGGTACACCCTGGACAAGTCGCCAGGTCATCACAGGGCTGACATATAGAGACAAACAACCATTCACACTCACATTCACACCTACGGTCAATTTAGAGTCACCAGTTAACCTAACCTGCATGTCTTTGGACTGTGGGGGAAACCGGAGCACCCGGAGGAAACCCACGCGGACACGGGGAGAACATGCACACTCCGCACGGAAAGGCCCTCGTCAGCTGCGGGGCTCGAACCCGGACCTTCTTGCTGTGAGGTGACAGCGCTAACCACTACGCTAGAACATAGACAACATATCAGATGTCGAAAGTGAGACATTTTGAAATTTCATGCCAAATATTGGCTCATTTGAAATTTCATGACAGCAACACATCTCAAAAAAGTTGGGACAGGGGCAATAAGAGGCTGGAAAAGTTAAAGGTACAAAAAAGGAACAGCTGGAGGACCAAATTGCAACTCATTAGGTCAATTGGCAATAGGTCATTAACATGACTGGGTATAAAAAGAGCATCTTGGAGTGGCAGCGGCTCTCAGAAGTAAAGATGGGAAGTGGATCACCAATCCCCCTAATTCTGCGCTGACAAATAGTGGAGCAATATCAGAAAGGAGTTCGATAGTGTAAAATTGCAAAGAGTTTGAACACATCATCTACAGTGCATAATATCATCAAAAGATTCAGAGAATCTGGAAGAATCTCTGTGCGTAAGGGTCAAGGCCGGAAAACCATACTGGGTGCCCGTGATCTTCGGGCCGTTAGACGGCACTGCATCACATACAGGCATGCTTCTGTATTGGAAATCACAAAATGGGCTCAGGAATATTTCCAGAGAACATTATCTGTGAACACAATTCACCGTGCCAGCCGCCGTTGCCAGCTAAAACGCTACAGTTCAAAGAAGAAGCCATATCTAAACATGATCCAGAAGCGCAGACGTCTTCTCTGGGCCAAGGCTCATTTAAAATGGACTGTGGCAAAGTGGAAAACTGTTCTGTGGTCAGACGAATCATAATTTGAAGTTCTTTATGGAAATCAGGGACGCCGTGTCATTCGGCCTAAAGAGGAGAAGGACAACCCAAGTTATCAGCGCTCAGTTCAGAAGCCTGCATCTCTGATGGTATGGGGTTGCATTAGTGCGTGTGGCATGGGCAGCTTACACATCTGGAAAGACACCATCAATGCTGAAAGGTATATCCAGGTTCTAGAGCAACATATGCTCCCATCCAGACGACATCTCTTTCAGGGAAGACCTTGCATTTTCCAACATGACAATGCCAAACCACATACTGCATCAATTACAGCATCATGGCTGCGTAGAAGAAGGGTCCGGGTACTGAACTGGCCAGCCTGCAGTCCAGATGTGTCACCCATAGAAAACATTTGGCGCATCATAAAACGGAAGATACGACAAAAAAGACCTAAGACAGTTAAGCAATTAGAATTCTACAAGAATGGGTTAACATCCCTATCCCTAAACTTCAGCAACTCGTCTCCTCAGTCCCCAGACGTTTACAGACTGTTGTAAAGAGAAAAGGGGATGTCTCGCAGTGGTAAACATGGCCTTGTCCCAACTTTTTTGAGATGTGTTGTTGTCATGAAATTTAAAATCGCCTAATTTTTCTCTTTAAATGATACATTTTCTCAGTTTAAACATTTGATTGTCATCTATCTTCTATTCTGAATAAAATATGGAATTTTGAAACTTCCACATCATTGCATTCCGTTTATATTTACAATTTGTACCTTGTCCCAACTTTTTTGGAAAAACACAATTTTTTTTTTTTGTGGGTGGGTGTATATATAAAATATTTTTTGTGTATAAAACAGGTCTTGGAAAAAAAAATTAAGAGACCACGTTTAATTTTTTTTTTCTTAAATCAGCATCTCTATGTATGACAGCCATTTCATTCCATGTCTGTGTTGGAATTCTAACACAAGCACACCTCATTTTACTTAATAAGGTACTGATTAGGTAATCACATGAACCAAATCTTATTTAATGAGGAAAAATATAAAAACCACTGCTGTGGTCATCACTATCCTCTTGCAATCGGACCAGTTTATGGCAAAAACTGTGCTAGTAGTACCTTAAATTTAATGAGAATACAAAAATATCTATTCATCATTCCAAAAGAGTTAAAGAAGTTGTTTTGAGTGAGGAAAAAGAACTGTTCAGTTCTAGCTTTACTGGCAGAGGAATGTAGTGAGTGGTGGGTTGCATTCATCCTCAAAATTTCAAAGATGCCAGTTCATAAGAACAAGGTCAAGGAGCAGATAGTGGGGACAACAAAGTTACAGACTGGCAAAAGGTGAAAACGACTCTTGACTGACTGGGATAATTGTCAGCTCCTTCGAATGTTACTCAACTGTGGGATGACATCAAGTGACCTGCAAAAAGAATGACAAATGGCAGCTGGGGTTAAGTGCACAGCAAGGACAGTTTGAAACGGGCTCCCCTGGGTGAGCTTGAAGTCATGCAAAGCTAGAAAAAAGCCCTTCATCACTGAGAAACAAAGAAGAGCCAGGCTGAGGGTTGCTAAAGACCATAAGGATCGGACCGTAGAGGACTGGAGTAAGGTCATAATTTCTGAGTCCATTTCTGAACCCAGTCCAACTGGGTTCTCTTTATGTACTTTTAGGACTTGTGTGAAAATCTGATGATGTTTTAGGTCATATTTCTGCATAAAGGTTTGACAAACTTTCAAGCACCACTGTGTGTATTTTTATATATGTATATATGTGTGTGTGTGTGTGTGTATATATATATATATATATATATATATGTGTATGTGTAGCAGAGGATGCTTTACTGCTCATCACGGTTGTAGAGTGATTATATGAGTTCCTACAATCTTTGTGGCAGCTGCCCATTTTCCTTTCGCCTTTCTCAAGGCATTTGCATTCTGTGTGAACTCTAGAGACATGAGAGAGAGAACCCCAGTAGATCAGCAGTTTCTGAAATACTCAAACCAGCCCATCTGGCACCAGCACCCATGCCACAGTGAAAGTCAGAGAGGTCACAATGTTTCCCCTTCTGATGTTTGACGTGAACATTAACTGAAGCTCTTGATTTGTATTTGCATGATTTTATGCATTGTGCTGCTGTCAAGGGATTGGCTGATTTTTAGATAACTGCATAAAACAGTAGGTGTATAGGTGAACCTAATAAAGTGGCCTGTGTGTGTATAAAATGTAAGTAAATTTTTTCCCCCTTCTTTATTTATCTTGTTTTGGATGAATGGGAAAAGCCGGCAGTGCCGGAGTAGTCATGCCTGAGCACCTCAAGACTTAGTGGTGCTGTAGTTATGACCTAAACTAATCATCTAAAACTAGTACAAACTCATTAGGGCTTTGGAAAAACAAAAAGGGACATTTTAAATATAATTCTGTAATTTATCACTACCACTTTATAAATGATTAAAGCATGACTTGGTTAAGAAATGTGTTGGCGTAGCAGTGTTTTCTTCATGCTTGGTCCATAATGAGCAGCTAAATTGGAGGTAAGTTAATATTCGCAGATCTGTTGTTGTATTTGTGTCTCAGAAGTGAGGCATGCAGCTGTTTTCCCCCTTTGGGGGTAGGGACCCAGGAAAACATTTTACACTGGGGGTGTGGGAATTTTAAGCAGCATACATGTGGTGTCAATGGTGACATCACACCCCAAATTATAGTCCAGTAAATTTTTCATGTAATTGTGTCGATTGCAATAATTATATCAGCATGGTTGAATTCTGGAACTGGAGCGTGTTGATTTTTAAATCTACGGTCAATTTAGAGTCACCAGTTAACCGAACCTGCATGTCTTTGGACTGTGGGGGAAACCGGAGCACCTGGAGGAAACCCACGCGGACACGGGGAGAACATGCAAACTCCGCACAGAAAGGCCCTCGCCGGCCACGGGGCTCAAACCCGGACCTTCTTGCTGTGAGGCGACAGCGCTAACCACTACACCACCGTGCCGCCCACGTGTGTGTGTGTGTATATATATGCACGCGCATAAATATGACCTAAAACATCAGATTTTCATACAAGTCCTAAAAGTAGATAAAGAGAACCCAGTTAAACAAATGAGACAAAAATATTAGACTTGGTCATTTATTTATTAAGGAAAATGATCCAATATTACATATCTGTGAGTGGCAAAAGTATGTGAACCTCTAGGATTAGCAGTTAATTTGAAGGTGAAATTAGAGTCAAGTGTTTTCAATCAATGGGATGACAATCAGGTGTGAGTGGGCACCCTGTTTTATTTAAAGAACAGGGATCTATTGAAGTCTGATCTTCACAACACATGTTTGTGGAAGTGTATCATGGCACAAACAAAGGAGATTTCTGAGGACCTCAGAAAGTGTTGTTGATGCTCATCAGGCTGGAAAAGGTTACAAAACCATCTCTAAAGAGTTTGGACTCCACCAATCCATAGTCAGACAGATTGTGTACAAATGGAGGAAATTCAATACCATTGTTACCCTCCCCAGGAGTGGTCGACCAACAAAGATCACTCCAAGAACAAGTCGTGTAATTGAGGTATTTCACCCACGTGACCAAGTCACGTGACGCAGCCATTTTGGACGGCACGCTTAAGTCCTTCAGTGCAAGGCGGTATGAGATGGTGGAGACCTTTGCACATTTTAACAAGAAAGTAAGCTGTGATTCGTGTTAAATTGGATCTGTCTTTTATCACAAACACTGTACTCAGCCTTGGTATGGAGCCCTGTTTATTTATTTCTGTGTCCCGTTTCTTTCTAGCCTCTGTTATTCCGTTTTTATGTCTGATGTCTGCTACATGCAACCCTAGACAAATTAACACTGCCTTGTTTCACTGCTCAGATGGGTTAACAAACACTGACCCATTTACTTTTTGCTATATATTTTATCAAAATTGCGTTAACTGATAAACTAACCTGAAATGAAATGATCACTGCAAAGTCTGGAGTACTCTGTTGGCTCCCAATCCTGTCTCTTCACAGCTGCAATCCATTTGGCCCTCTTGTCTGGGTCAGTAGGAAACCGGTAGTGATGTGTTGGTCGCGAACGATCCGGTTCAAAGAGTGAACTTTTTCAAGTGAACGACGGGAGCCGGCTCTTCGGTGGGAGCCGAGTTGGGGAGCCGAATTAGTTTTTTGTCCTTAGGTGCCTCAGAGAGAGAGACTTTCACAAAAAAAGTTGCTGTCCGATTGCGTCTTTGTGTTGTCTATTACCATTCAAAGGAAAAAAAGTAGCATGGTGTACGCCTACTTTTTTTGGTTGGGGGGGTTGATGTCATTCACAGCTGCGAAAATACGAAAATTGGTGTAATGCTTAAAGCTGTGGAGCACAGGGGAGAGGAGTCTGTGAGGCACCTGAGGAGGGGAAAATCAGCTGTGTATTTTATATTGGTAATATAACACAGCTTTGCATTATGTTTGTGAGAAAATAATTTATTAATTGGTAAGTTTTATTTCTATAGCTAGAACATTGTTACACTGCTATACTTTACAAAGCTTTACAATGGCTACAAAAACTAAAAAATAAAATGGAAAACATCCTATTGATAAAATATAAATAATAATGTAATTAATTAACTAGTTAATTGCAGCAATTAAATCAAAAATAAAATCTCAGGAGCCATTTGGGAGCCAAAAGAGCCGGCTCCTTATAGTAAGAAGAGCCAAAAGAGCTGGCTCCCGAAAAAGAGCCGAAATTCCCATCACTAGAAACCGGTAAAAGGAGCGTCCTGCACGCTGTCCCTGTCTGTTGTGGCAGCCCACAGAACAACAAGCAAACACCATGGTTATTTATAGAGTGCTGACTGGCAAATTAATCTATTCTAGGTGTCTGTAACACATTTTTTTTTAAGCTGGTTCTCCCTCTCTGTCTGCAGTGTTGGTATGTAGCTTGACGTTCAAAATGGCGGACACTGGGGCGTCACGTGACCCTGTGACGTCAGGTGAAATACCTCAATATTCGGCGAGGTCACAAAGGACCCCAGGGTAACTTCTAAGCAACTGAAGGCCTCTCTCACATTGGTTAATGTTTCATGAGTCCACCATCAGGAGAACACTGAATAACGATGGTGTGCATGGCAGGGTTGCAAGGAGAAAGCTACTGCTCTCCAAAAAGAACATTGCTGCTCATCTGCAGTTTGCTAAAGATCATGTGGACAAGCCAGAAGGCTTTTTGGAAAAATGTTTTGTGGACAGATGAGACCAAAATAGAACTATTTGGTTTAAATGAGAAGCGTTATGTTTGAAGAAAGGAAAACCTTGCATTCCAGCATAAGAACCTTATCCCATCTGTGAAACATGTTGGTGGTAGTATCATGCTTTGGGCCTGTTTTGCTGCATCTGAGCCAGGATGGCTTGCCATCATTGATGGAACAATGAATTCTGAATTATACCAGCGAATTCTAAAGGAAAATGTCAGGACATCTGTCCATGAACTGAATCTCAAGAGAAGGTGGGTCATGCAGCAAGACAACGACCCTAAGCACACAAGTCATTCTACCAAAGAATGGTTGAAGAGGAATAAAGTGAATGCTTTGGAATGGCCAAGTCAATGTCCTGACCTTAATCCAATCAAAATGTTGTGGAAGGACCTGAAGCGAGTAATTCATGTCAGGAAACCCACCAACATCCCAGAATGGAAGCTATTCTGTACGGAGGAATGGGCTAAAATTCCTCCAAGCCGGTGTGCAGAACTGATCAACAGTTACTGGAAACGTTTAATTGCAGTTATTGCTGCACAAGGGGGTCACACCAGATACTGAAAGCAAAGGTTCACATACTTTTGCCACTCACAGATGTGTAATATTGGATCATTTTCCTCAATAAATAAATGACCAAGTCTAATATTTTTGTCTCATTTGTTTAACTGGATTCTCTTTATCTACTTTTAGGACTTGTGTGAAAATCTGATTGTTTTATGTCATTTATGCAGAAATATAGAAAATTCTAAAGGGTTCACAAACTTTCAGTCACCACTGTGTGTGTGTGTGTGTGTGTGTGTATATATATATATATATATATATATATATATATATATATATATATATATATATAAAATATATAACTGCGTTTTTATTTTTTTGTAAATGGCTGGCCATAGGAACATGTTAAAATGAATATATGATAGAGCTTCATCCACCCATGGACTAATCCATTATCTCTTGGCTCTATTCAATATTCTAAGCACTCTCTCAGAAGAGTAATAACAATCTTTTTTTTTTTTTTTTTCCCCCTCTCCTTTCCTGGGGAAACATGACTGTGTGTGGGTGCCTCACAGCAATCTCTCAGATCGTCTGACAAAGAGTTTCCAGGCTGCATTCACTGTACACAATAACAGGACTAACAAATGACAGGAACAGATGTGTACACAGATGAATTATCAAGGTGATAACGAAGCAAATGCAATGCTCTTCTTTTGGAAAAAGCAGCTCTCAACATCCATTTGTCAATGTATAGAATTTCCAAAAAAAAGCTTGCTTAAATTATGCCTAATAGGAAAGTGTTTCATATAAGCCAAATGTGTTCAACCCTAATAAGCATTTACACTGTCTTAAATTTGAACGCACACAGTTGTAAATTTTATGCTACAAACATTTCTAAAACTTGTCCCATAATCTCTTTCTACTATACCTGTACTGTATCGTCTGTTATGATAAACAAAACCTTCAAGGTCTGGCTGATTTTTAGTAAAACAAAACCCATTTTACACCAGACGCAAACACCACAGTTGTGCTGCTTCTCATCCACCCCAGTGTTAATCGGTAGATCAACATGCGTGCATCATTCCTGTGACCACTCTGTGGAAAAGTGTCAATGTAGACAGTTATAAAGTATTTATTCCTCACCTCCAGCCCTGAGAAAACTCATTGTGAACACACATCTGGTATGTAAAGACACATTGATGAACATGGGACCATATTGGAAGAGGCCCTGATTTATTGTTCTACTTGTGTCTGGTGTTAAATAAACTTGAAATGGGCTTAGCAGTATTGTCTTCCAGTAAATGTTTAGATTTAAATGTCATGTATTATGCCACTGCAGTATTACCAATTTGCCACCGAAGTTGTACACTGAAGAAATAAAATGTAAGTAAACTGCAAACTAGCTGTTACCGCAACTTCGGTGGCAAATTGGTAATACTGTAGTGTGGAGTTTTAATGACATTAGTTGAGATGTCATATCAGGCCTCACTACAGCTACCTAACAGTAGTCCAGTTCGCGGTCAATGGCATAAAATGTATTGTATTAAATGTACTGTATTAAGCATTACATTTAAACTGTAATTTCCAGCACATGGGAGAAAGATCTATCAAAATCAAGTTATCACAAGTTGAGGAGTTTGTTATATACTGTATTAAACATTATTTCCGTACTTTTACCTTAACATTTTTCATATACGATGATAGTTTTCTATTTGACATCTACAAATCCTATACCATATAATATGGGGTTTGATATGGAGTATCCGGTGTGATAGCACCTTACTATACATTCTAAAAAGCATTACAAGTCTTAAATAGTATTATGTTTAACCTGACAGGCACACAACAGATTATTGACTGTGCCATGTGGAATTTGTCCGTATTGATTGGATTTTGGGGAACCCTTTCACAAAAGTGAAACTTCTTATCGGGCTGTTTGTAACTAAATCTAGTACTATTTATTAAAGACACATCAGTTTAAAAAAATAAAATAAAAAAACAGCAACGCAGCTTCCTCAGACCCAGTATGCAGTAAAGATACACATTCATAGATATGTTACTGCTGAGAACAAACCTGGTCCAGTTACTTTTTGTGTCTTAATATAGACTTAAATTCGTACACACAATTTAGTGTAATGAGCAAGAAACTAGAAACAAAAAAAAAGTCTTTACATGTCATGTAAAAGTGAAAAACTTATTCTGAAGTGTGTGTGTGTGTGTGTGTTTCAGCTGTTGGATATTAACTGGACAGGTCTGACTAACATGCTGGACATCCCAGGACTGAAGTGAGTAATTTTCCATTATTACATTGCCCTTATTTGGACAAAAATCAATACAAACCATGAGAGCCTTATTTCTCATTTATAGTCTGAGGCAGAAACAGGAACACAGAGTTCGTAGTTTTGAGTTTTGCTAGAATACACAAACTCGCCACTACATCATGCTGCAGTCTTGGAAATGCTGTTCTCCTTGTTAGACCGTCTGTGAGCCACACCAAAAGTGGAACGATTTGCATCATTCACCAAACCGCATGTGTGTGGTGATTATGGCTGGGTGATGGTATGTTGCTGGCTTTCGCTCCCCCTCACACTTGGATTTCAGATTTTTTTTTTTTCCCCCCCATAAAAGGTTATGGATGCCTTTCAGAGCAGTTTTTTTTTTTTTTTTTATCCCCCCCCCCCCCCCCCCCCCCCCCCCCATATTTTTGTAGTTCTGTAAAGGTTGTGCCTATTTGTGGTTGTGTAGGCCCTTAGATATGTGTCTTTTCAACACTCACAAGAAAACCCTACCCATCAAATAATAAAGCTAATGCACACCATCGAATTGCCACTCTAGGAAGCTGCAACACAAATAAATGAAGCGCTCCTACCTCAGTCAAAATCCTCTTTTGCATTATATGTTGCATGTGTGTATGACCAAGAGGCCTTCAGGGATAGATATATTTAGATAATGTACAAGTTAATTGATTGAGCTTAGTTGAAAGACAAGTTAAGACACCTAATGTATTGGAGGGTTCAAGCCATATACAAATATTGAGACCCACCTTCCCAATCAGATATTGGACCTAATGCTGAGAACTACAGCACAGGTGGCAATGATGTAACGAACTTTTAGATAGGGCGAATAATTTAGTTATGGTCATTAATAGTGTAATTAATGAATGCAAAGTGTTTCAGGACCTCATCAGTAGTTTCTATATGTCTCTCTACTTGTTTCTCTCAGTGGACTGTGCGATGGTGTGATTGAGGATGTTATTTGCAGTTACTTGGTGCTTCCCCAGAGAATCACCATTCCACTGGTGGGAGATGTAGAACTGGCCAAGTTACGCTTCCCAATGCCAGAGGTATCCACTAACTATGACGTACAAGATTTGCATGTGTTTAACCTATTTTAGAAATGTTGTTTTCTAATTGTAGCTAATTGCAGAGATCTGATTTGTATTTGGTGATTCCCACAAAACTCCATAAAAGGAAAAACATACCAAGCAGAAAGTGCAAAATGATTTAAAAAATGTGTATAACTGAAATGTTATTTCAACTTGACAGTGTAATTCATATGTATGGCAATAACTCCTTTGCAAAATATATGATTTGACGGACATTTGAATTTTATATTAGTGAGTCTGTGTATGCATAAATATAAGAGGAGCATGAGCAGGATATGATCATTTTCCTCAGTTTATGGGATTTCACTAATACCTATTTTCTTGTGTAAATGCTCATACAATTTACAAATAAATCCTAGTACTTATTCTATCCAGCATGATTAATAAGGCCCAGTGTTTGCAAATGCCAATAAGTTTTGAGAATGTTTAAAGTTCCACTTCTTTTGGGGATTTTGATACTACTACTATGGGGCTTCTGGTTTTTGCCTGAGCTTCAAAACACTTGGTGTTTTATAAACTTTAGGAAAAAATCCTAGGGCTTGTAGGCAAAAGTAGGTTTAGCATGTTATGCAAAAACTGGTGCTGGTGGAACATTGCCCCATACCACCCCCTGTAATCTAATCAGAGAACTGCATTTCCTGACCTTAAAAAAAAAAATGTCGTTCCAGCACTAAGTGTTTCAGCCCTAATTATACACTCCTGCTTACAGTGGGGCAAAAAAGTATTTAGTCAGCCACCAATTGTGCAAGTTCTCCCACTTAAAAAGAGGAGAGAGGCCTGTAATTTTCATCATAGGTACACTTCAACTATGAGAGACAGAATGGAGGGAAAGAATCCAGGAAATCACATTGTAGGATTTTTAATGAATTAATTGGTAAATTCCTCGGTAAAATAAGTATTTGGTCACCTACAAACAAGCAAGATTTCTGGCTCTCACAGATCTGTAACAACTTCTTTAAGAGGCTCCTCTGTCCTCCACTCGTTACCTGTATTAATGGCACCTGTTTGAACTCGTTATCAGTATAAAAGACACCTGTCCACAACCGTCACACTCCAAACTCCACTATGGCCAAGACCAAAGAGCTGTCAAAGGACACCAGAAACAAAATGTAGACCTGCACCAGGCTGGGAAGACTGAATCTGCAATAGGTAAGCAGCTTGGTGTGAAGAAATCAACTGTGGGAGCAATTATTAGAAAATGGCAGACGTACAAGACCACTGATGATCTCCCTCGATCTGGGGCTCCACGCAAGATCTCACCCCGTGGGGTCAAAATGATCACAAGAACGGTGAGCAAAAATCCCAGAACCACACGGGGGGACCTAGTGAATGACCTGCAGAGAGCTGGGGCCAAAGTAACAAAGGCTACCATCAGTAATACACTACACCGCCAGGGACTCAAATCCTGCAGTGCCAGACGTGTCCCCCTGCTTAAGCCAGTGCATGTCCAGGCCCGTCTGAAGTTTGCTAGAGAGCATTTGGATGATCCAGAAGAGGATTGGGAGAATGTCATATGGTCAGATGAAACCAAAATAGAACTTTTTGGTAAAAACTCAACTTGTCGTGTTTGGAGGAGAAAGAATGCTGAGTTGCATCCAAAGAACACCATACCTACTGTGAAGCATGGGGGTGGGAACATCGTGCTTTGGGGCTGTTTTTCTGCAAAGGGACCAGGATGACTGATCCTTGTAAAGGAAAGAATGAATGGGGCCATGTATCATGAGATTTTGAGTGAAAACCTTCCATCAGCAAGGGCATTGAAGATGAAACGTGGCTGGGTCTTTCAGCATGACAATGATCCCAAACACACCGCCCGGGCAACGAAGGAGTGGCTTCGTAAGAAGCATTTCAAGGTCCTGGAGTGGCCTAGCCAGTCTCCAGATCTCAACCCCACAGAAAATCTTTGGAGGGAGTTGAAAGTCCATGTTGCCCAGCGACAGCCCCAAAACATCACTGCTCTAGAGGAGATATGCATGGAGGAATGGGCCAAAATACCAGCAACAGTGTGTGAAAACCTTGTGAAGACTTACAGAAAACATTTGACCTCTGTCATTGCCAACAAAGGGTATATAACAAAGTATTGAGATGAACTTTTTTTTATTGACCAAATACTTATTTTCCACCATAATTTGCAAATAAATTCCTTAAAAATCAGACAATGTGATTTTCTGGATTTTTTTTTCTCATTTTGTCTCTCATAATTGAAGTGTACCTATGATGAAAATTTCAGGCGCCTCTCATCTTTTTAAGTGGGAGAACTTGCACAATTGGTGACTGACTAAATACTTTTTTGCCCCACTGTATTTATATATTGCACATGGCTACTCTTACACGCGTGTCTGTTTTTGTATGTTTGTACACTTTGCATTTCCAGGGTGTTGTCCGAGTGCATTTTCTAGAAGGCCAAGAGCTGTTGGCTAAAGACAGATTTCTAGGTGGTCTGATCAGAGGGAAATCTGATCCATACGGGGTCATTAAGATTGGCAATCAGCTCTTCCAGAGCAAGGTCATGAAGGACACCCTGAATCCCAAATGGAATGAAGTATATGAGGTTTGTTTTATCACATCTTATCATTTTTAACAATAAGTTAGTGGTACCGTAAAATAAAGGAGTTGGCTAAACATTCCACATTAATGCATGTCTGAAGACACAGGGTGGTTGTGTTATTTCAGTCATGTTGGCTTTCTACCATTTGATTATAGTGGTCTCACAGTAGGTGATTCTGCAAGGTGACACTTGTGAAAGATTTTGGATTGTAATTTTTAAACAGTGGGTTGTGGTAGTTGAGTGCAGCTGACTCCTACGATGGAGAATTGCTGACATGTCATATTCAGTAATATAGATATTTAGGCCCTGCCTAAAAGTGAAGCTCCTGAGGAGTATGAGCAAAATATTTGCAAGGGTACAAAATCAACCTGAATAGAACAATAATAGAGCATAGGAACCATCAAATTGTGTCGTGTATTTCGTGTCAATAAATTGCTGCATTGTCTTGTGACAGGGATACCAATAATGTGATGTGCATCGCGGTTACAAATGCATATTTGTTCCTTTCTTTTGACACCACATGCCATGCGCCTGAAGCACCACCACGACATTTATTATGATGTGAGATTGTTGGGTGTCTGGTGGACTGCAGTGAACTAGCGCTTTCACTTTATATCATTACTGTATAGTTACGATTGAATATCAAACTTGATTGTCAAACAGTTGTCTGGTTACATCTGTCATGTCCACACGTGTTGGAGCTCAGAACATGCAGCTGGAGACTCCAAAGCGCATGCACACCATTAGGACTAATTATCATGCATCTGTTCCTTATTAGAGCTCAATCACAGCGCATACATAGCAGGACTCTCGGTAACACACAGACTTTTAGAAGTATACACATTGCCAAGTCTTGTATTCTATATCTCTTTTCTGGTTTTGACCTGGTATGTGTTTTTGGACTTTGAGTATTGTATTCCCTCTGATACCTTGTCTGTGACTCACTCCACCACTGCCTGTTTTTCGACTTTGCCTTTGTCTACGTTTTGGACCGGTTTGCTAGCGCATTTTCAATAAAACTCTTCCTCTACTTGTATTTGTCTATACTGTTATATGGCAGAATCTGTTAATTGTCCAGCAAGCTAGTGGACTAAAAACTGTTTTAACTAGTTTTGTATAAAACTGTCATGAATATTTTCCATAAAACGTGTTCGCAAATAATCGCACATTTATTTTTAATTTGCTTTTTAAAAATAATGTTGGCTAAAAACCCATCTACCTTATGTAGGTAAAGATGATACAAATTTTGTTGTCCATTAGTCAAGTGTTTGAGAGACGTTGCCTTGCATTTACGATCGGGTTCTCTGTGATGGTATACGTACATCGTTCATACACACAGATATCAGGTTGATGCATTACCATATTCTCTGAAGTATAGGGCTCTGCTCCATGAACTTTGTGTGCAGGAAGCTCCGCTAGTACATCTTATCTCTGAGGTGTGTGTGTGTATTACAGGCATTTGTGTATGATCCACCAAAACAGACTTTCGAAATTGAGCTGTTTGATGAAGATCCTGATGAAGATGACTTCCTTGGCAGGTAACGTTTCTGTATCAAAAAATGTACATGTATTATCATTTAATATTGCAGCCAGACAAAGGATGCTAAAATTTTTATTTATATAGAAGAGAACAACAAAACGGCTAGTGGTGATATGAAATGGGGCTAAAATCTAATATCTCAACCAGGAAACTAGTGTTGAGCAATGTATGAGCGTGAGGTAACTTTAGTGTTGATCAATAGTGTGAGCATGAGGTATTTTTAATGCCGTCATAGGTCAGTGTCAAGGCTTTTTTATTGTCATTTCAACCATATACAGTCGGTACAGGACACAGATAAAATGAAAAGCATTAGGTGCAGGACCACCAGGTTCTGTAACAGCTTTTTTCCCCCCAGGCCACCAGACTGCTGAACTCCAAACCCAAACTCTAAACTTCTATTTATAACTTAAACATTCCAAATTCCACAGGTCACTTTGTACTATTGCACTTTATAATATTTCTGCTGCTGCATAGTTTAATACTCTTCATATTTATTTCTGTGCTGAGCCAATTTGCAACGAAATTTCATTTGGTGTACACTTGTTTCATACTGAATGACAATAAAGGTAGTCTAAGAAATGGCATTTCTCCAGGACCATGATGCCACATTAAACATCACAGGACTACAAATCTAAATATAACAACAAAGTGCATGAGTGTAGCGAGTGCAAACATTGCAGACTATTATATACACAAACAGCAAAATGCAAACATTAACAACATAAAGTGCAAACAACAAGGACACTCTGAAAAAAGGAAACTAGCACAAACACACTGTACTGCCAACCAGTATCTGTTAATGTACAGAAGGTTTGCGCATGTGTTTTGAAGTAGCAATATGTTTTATATAATAAAAAAGTAAACATTGTGTATGTGATGAGCATTGTTAAAAGGTGATGTGTATTGTTCTTCACTGTGAAAAGATTGCAGTGTGAGTGGTGTGTTCAACAGTCTGTGTGCATCAGTCCAGTCCTTCAGAGTTGAAGAGTCTGATGGCATGAGGAAAGAAACTGTTAGAGTCTGGTTGTGAAGGCCCGAATGCTTTGGTACTTTTTTTTCCAGATGACAGGAGGGTGAAGAGATTGCGTGTGTGGGGTCGGCCACAATGTTAGTAGCTTTCCAGATGCAGCATGTGGTGTAAATGTCCATGGTGGAGGGAAGAGAGACTCCAGTGATCATCTCAGCTGTCCTCACTATCCGCTGTAGGATCTGTAGGATGAATAAAGTGAATCTAATCTAATCTTGCGATCCAAGACAGTGCAGTTCCCAAACCAGACCGTGATGCGGCTGCTCAGAATGCTTTCAATAGTCCCTCTGTAGAATATAGTGAGGATGGGAGATGTGTTTTCCTCAGCCTACGTAGGAAGTAGAGATGCTGCTGGGCTTTCTTGGCTATGGAGCTGGTGTTGAGGGAGCAGGTGAGGTTCTCTGCCAGATGAACACCAAGGAATTTGGTGCTCTTGACATTCTCCATGAGTGAGCAGTCACTGTGCAGTGGAGAGTGGTCACTCTGTGTTTTTCTGAAATCGACAGCCATTTCTTTTGTTTTATCCATGTTCAGAAACAGGTTGTTGACTCTGCACCAGTCCGATAGCTGTTGCACCTCCTCGCTGTATGCTGACTTGTTCTTACTGATGAGACCCACCATAGTTATGTAATCAGCAAACTTGATGATGTGATTTGAACTATGAATTGCTGCACAGTTGTGAATCAACAGAGTGAACAGCAGTGGACTGAGCACGCAGACCTGGGGGGGCCCCCAGTGCTCAGTATGATGGTGCTGGAAGTTTTGCTCCCAATCCGGACTGACTGAGGTCTCTCAGTCAGGAAGTCCAGTAATAATATTGGATTTCATCCAATATTATTGTCACAGGCAAGTGGTGGTGTCCTGTAGTTTGTGATGGCCTGGATGCCTTGTCACATGCACAGTGTGTCGCTGTGGCCATAAAAGTGCCCAACAATAATATTGGGGTGAAGTATCGCGTGAGCATAGGGAGCTACGTTAGTGATTTTTATGTGTTTTAGTGTTTCAGGTCAATAATGCTCTACAGGTTATTGTTGCATTTTCATTGTGAATCCACACTGTTGGGCTCAATAGATTTGTTAACCCCAGCGTCATTTCCTACCATTCTCTGTCCTTTTCTTACAACTGTGCTCGGGTCCACAAATGTCCAAAATAATCCTTTTTAAGACATTTAACTACAAATATTCTGATGTGGATACAAAAAAAATGAAGCCTTATGCTGATGTTTTAATTTTTTGAAAGACCGCGTGGACTTGCTTTAACCTGCTCTTTTAACTTGTGACTTAAGAAGATCTCTCTGCTTTCAGGCTTACGGTTGACCTAAATGAGTTGCAGAAAGTGCAGAAAATTGATGAGGTAACCCCCCCACACACACACACACACACACACAGTTTTACTTTCTTTTATTCTGTTTTTACTTGAATAATCTTTGGAACTTGGAAACTTCATTCCAGACACAACTGATCCCTTGTATTTTTGTACATTGAAGTACAATGAAAGTGACTGGAAAATTATGAAATTCATTGGAAAATTACAGAAATCATATTTAATCACAAGACTATTTAAACCTGCAGTCCAGGCAACTTTTCTTATGTGGGTGTTGTTTTTGGAATGTGCAAATCCCAAAATTTGCAGTAACAAGCCCCAGTATATTGATGTGATTTCATAATCTAAATTTTGTCTTTTTGTTTGTGGATGTGTGTTTTATATATAGTTGTTTGTGCTGGATGAGGTGGCAACAGGAAAACTGCACTTAAAGCTAGAGTGGCTCTCGCTTCTTGCTACGCCAGAGAAACTAGACCAGGTAACTCTCAAACACGCATACAACTGTCAGTGTTGTCTCATTCACATGTAAGCAAACAGCTAACATGATTATAATGAATGTAAACAGCAAACATGGATATTGTTAGTCCTCACAGCTGACAACTAGCTCACTAGCTTTAGTAGTATATCTGTCTGCAGTAGGTCTGCCGAGCCTTGTGTAAGACTCTGGTCACATGCAATGAGGGCACAGGCAGAGTAGGTAGGCAGGCAGACACTTAATTCAGACCAAGTGAAAAGCTTGAACATAAAAGATGCAAAACAATTGGCTTTTTACAGCCCTGTGACTGCCACAGATAATGTTTTTTTTTTCTTTTTATTGTCAGAGCATTTCATTTATTTATTGCTGTCAGAAGAGAGAATTTCGAGCAATATAACAAAAATGATTCTAAAATAATTTGTCTACCCAAGCGTTAATCTATCATTTTTAATCATTTCCATTTCCAGGTTATTTGTAAAAGTAAGGAATAAAGAAAACAGCTATTGAACCTTTTAAAAGACCGTTTCACTATTTCAACGCTTCCTCTCATAGCTGATGGCCTTAATTTTCATGGTCTTCTCCCATTAAAAAAAATTTATATTAAGATGAAACTTGTACTTATGAGTTTTGTATGATGACATTTGTAATGATATTGAATGGTGTGTGTGTGTGTGAGTGAGAGAGAGAAGGCACTGAGCAGCTGTGTGCATACAAGTAGTGTATCTGTTCATGTTGAACAAATATGTTTGTTGCAGGTGTTGACCAGTATTAGGGCAGATAAAGGCCAGGCAAATGATGGTCTCTCCTCAGCACTACTGCTTATACACCTGGATTCGGCCAAGAACCTGCCTGTAAGTTCTGGCGCGCGCACGCAAACACGCACGCACGCACACACACGTGAATAGTATACTGATGTTTGAGAGTGTGTTTGTTTGTCCTTACCATGGTCCTTCTCTTTCATGTGGTTTCCCCCTTTTGCCAATTCTTTTCTACTTGTCTTGTCATTCCTATATTTCTGATTCCTTATACCCTCTTTCAGCTTCTGTCTCTCTTTTCCTCCCTTGCTCTCGCATGATGTTTCATGTGGTGAAGAGTGTGTTTGAAGGTAATCTGTCCAGTGGCTGTCTGAAGGAGCGCCGCTCTGCTGGGTTTGTGTTCTGTGAGAACACGGCAACGCTATACAGAACTCTGTTTGTGAGTCTTTTGCTTCTGCTCATGCTCATTTATCTTTACACTTCAGTATGTGAAGAGTTCAAGCACAAAAGCTGACAAAGCGCCAGCCTGGAAAAAATTGAACTGATGCCATCAGCGGATCAATGGTGGTGCCATCTTTCTGTTCAGCAGGGGTTCATTCATTGGAACTATTACTTAATAACTTGGACTATATATATTTACAGAATATAAATATTTTGTGTGTGTTTTTTATTATATATATATTAGTGCTGTCAAAAATGTCGCGTTATTAACGCGTTAACTTGACTCAATTTTAACGGCGATAATTTTTTTATCGCGAGATTAAAGCTCTGTGACATAATGCCACGCCCCACACAGCCAGAGTCCTCTGCCCTCCCCCGAAGAGCCACGGTGCTCGGCTTAGGTTTCGTTTTCCCATCGGCGGCTCCAGCCCCACTTTGCAGTGGCTGTGACAAGACGTGTTATGCTCTGCAATAAAAAAAAACATTGGTACAACCAGTGTTCGAACTATGCCGATATTTTCGGGGGGGTCCCTTATTTTTCCCTTGGGGGGGGGGGGGGGGCTTGCGCTTGTCTCAGAGCGCGGCTCTCCATCGCGCGCTCACTTCGGATATGCAAATGCTTCCCATTACACACGATTGCTATGTCAATAAACATCATTTTGCCAATATTTTAGAGACCCCCCCAACATTTCCCAAATCATGTTTTCAAGGGATCTCATGTCTGTTTCAGGGGATCTCGGATCCCCCGTGTACCCCCGTAGTTCGAACGGTGAGCAAGCCCATTCACTTTTTTATGCTGATAAGAGAATTACAATGGTTTTTCATGTGACAAAAATGTGCGATTAAATTGCGATTAATCGCGAGTTAACTATGACAGTCGCGACATTAATCGCGATTAAATATTTTAATCGCTTGACAGCACTAATATATATATATATATATATATATATATATATATATATATATATACACACACACACACACACACACACACACACACACACACGTACGTGTGTGTTTATATTTATATAAAATAAATAAATAAATACAGGGTTAGTCAAAATTAACACTAATGGATTATTCTTGGATTAATGGATTAATTCTTATTTTTATTATTCTTTAAATGGTACTGTTGCTCACTGGTTTTTGTGTGTTGAACATGATGGCAAGCAGGTTGAGACCGTCCTGTAAATCATCTTGCACATATGATGTATGTTTTGTGAATAAATGGTTTCTACCATTTCAGTGTTAACATAATTTTGACTAGCCCTGTGTGTGTAAAATAAGTGTATATATTTTATTTTTATTTTTCCAGAATACAAGAAAAATGGTGTCTTCTGCTTTTGCCCCTGAACTCTTCATGTTTTTCTTTTTGTAATGCTTGTGCTTCAAAAATGTTTTCTGATGACTTCTAATTTCTGCAGGACTTTGACACGTTACTTTATCTGTGTACTTGATTTGTCATCAGATTTTTACACTAAACCTTTCGTGATGGTTTTCTAGGAACAGAAATGCAGTTTAAATGCATACTGTCTATGCAGCTGATTTTACTAAAGGTTTGCTTGCCTTAAATTGCTATTACACTTGTAATTACATACATACAAGTTTTGTTTTGTCTTTAAGATCTGAACTTGCCACAGTTACTCAGAACAAATGGCACATGCAAAAGACTCCTTGCAAATCTGCTTTTCCCCTTTTTTGTGTTTTGTCATTGTCATTTGTGCAGTTATTTTTGCAAATCATCCACAACACATCCACTCACTGCTCACAAGAGTAAATCATATTGCATGAAATTTAGTGGCGTTTTTTTTTTTTTTTTTTTTTTGCTTGCTCAATGACTTGTAGTCGCAGAAGCAGGGGCTGGTGATTTTGTGAAGTTTCTGCTTATATTTTATGGTTGAGTTTATGATGTAATTGTGTAGTGGAAGGCAATATAAATGGTACTTTATTTATGCATTGATCCAGTCTTCACAGAGATGCAGTTATTGGGGTGGATTTTGGGCTTGAAATTTGAAATATTTTCCAGCTCCAGAATCTGTGGCTGGCTAAAATAACAGAGACTTGGTTTCAGATAACATGTTTTACACAGTAACTGTGTTATAATGATGTAAAAGGTCACCAGAGTTGTCATCTTCACCAATTTCATGTTCCCATCAGCTGAGACGTCAAACTAATTCGCCCCTTAGTTTGTTTCATCATATTGTGCAATCACACATGATTGGTTTAATCACATTATGGCAGGGTTGGTTGATGGTAAATTGTGCCTTAAATCATTAAAATAGCAAATTGTCATCATGCTCCTACTACCGTCCGGCATCCACCCACAATGCATCAACACATTACATCAATTTAACTGTACAGATCATGTGGTAATTTTGTTTGTTTTTCTTATATTTCCCAAAAAAAATTCCTGGCAACACCACTGATTCTTCATAATTCTAGCTATTACTCACACTGCAAATAATCGGTGATTCAAAACATCAACTTTTCAAGTTAGTCTGTTTTTCAGGTCATGTGTCTTTTTAATCAATTGCCAGATCACGTGTGAGAGATGTACAGTGGTGCTTGAAAGTTTGTGAACCCTTTAGAATTTTCTATATTTCTGTATAAATATGACCTAAAACATCAGATTTTCACACAACTCCTAAAAGTAGATAAAGAGAACCCAGTTAAACAAATGAGACAAAAATATTATACTTGGTTATTTTATTTATTGAGGAAAATTATCCAATATTACATATCTGTGAGTGGCAAAAGTATGTGAACCTTTTACTTTCAGTATCTGGTGTGACCCCCTTGTGCAGCAATAACTGCAACTAAACGTTTCCAGTAACTGTTGATCAGTCCTGCACGCTGGCTTGGAGGAATTTTAGCCCATTCCTCCATACAGAACAGCTTCAACTCTGGGATGTTGGTGGGTTTCCTCACATGAACTGCTCGCTTCAGGTCCTTCCACAACATTTTGATTGGATTAAGGTCAGGACTTTGACTTGGCCATTCCAAAACATTAATTTTATTCTTCTTCAACCATTCTTTGGTAGAACAACTTGTGTGCTTAGGGTCGTTGTCATGTTTCATGACCCACCTTCTCTTGAGATTCAGTTCATGGACAGTTGTCCTGACATTTTCCTTTAGAATTCTCTGGTATAATTCAGAATTCATTGTTCCATCAATGATGGCAAGCCGTCCTGGCCCAGATGCAGCAAAACGGGGCCAAACCATATGATACTACCGCCAACATGTTTCACAGATGGGATAAGGTTCTTATGCTGGAATGCAGTGTTTTCCTTTCTCCAAAACATCACGCTTCTCATTTAAACCAAAATGTTCTCTTTTGGTCTCATCCATCCACAAAACACTTTCCAATAGCTTTCTGGCTTGTCCACATGATCTTTCGCAAACTGCAGACGAGCAACAATGTAGAGGTCTGCGCAGGACAGAATTTTCAGTCCCGCTCCCGCCTGCTCCCGCATTGTGCAGTCCCACTCCCGCAAAGAATTATGATTTTCAGTCCCGCTCCCGCCCGCGTCTGCCATATTTTGTCCCGCTCCCGCCTGCAAATCCCGCATGATGCAGACGTTCGCATTATTTCTCACGAAAGTTCTTGTCATTGGCTTGGGGAATTAAACATGCTGAGCTCTCCACTGACCAATCCTTCACCTAGCGCACGTAGTGAGGGTGCGCGTTGCCAGGTGGCATGCGCAGCTGAGGCTTTAGAGATATCCAACACGCCTACCAAAATCTACAGTGGATATTAAGAATATTGTACATTGCACATAGCTTATGTCACTTCTCACATTTACCTTCTAGGAAATACAAGTAGGCCTATAAGAAATTAATATAATTTAAAGACACAGCGTGATGGTGCCCCGCCCCTTACTTTGAGTGGATTTGAGCATAAATATCTACAGCTCATGTTCAGGGGTGCGTTTCCCAACCAACCAAGTTAGCATTAAACCAATATGGTACGATGCAAGTTTGAACTAACTAACATCCAAAAAATGACTGTTTCCCAAAGCTGTAGTACCAACTTGGTCTGAACCAAGTTGATTTGAACCAACACAGTTCAAACCACAATGTTTTCAGATGTGTTCAGATGGTCTTGTTTATTGTCAGAATTCAGAGAAACAACCCGAAGTTGGCTGACAGTGCAAACGGCATTTCACCATTAAACGACCGTTAAGCCAAATTTGGTGTGTCCATAATCTTCCCCTGATGCTTGCAACTTGGTGTAGATGTTCATTTAGACTAATATAAAATTGCAATACCCCTCATTTGGAAATCACGTGTAAACAAAAGGCATCTCCATAAATTTAAAGCATCATATACTAGTTTTGGCTATAAGGCTGTTTGCCCTGATTAAAAATAGCTAAGCAAACTGCTGTGAGATGGCACAGATAACGTTATGTAGATCTACATGTTGTGTATTTATAGGTGGCATTGTTGGGTTTATTGTAAGTTTATTGTTTAGACTCTGACATTCTGCTGACACATTCCAAGTTGAGCGCTGCATGCGCTCATGATTGACAGCTCTCGCTTTGATTGACAGCTCTCGCTTTGCTCACTCTCACTCCCACTTCCGAGTTTGTGGCGTTATGATTCCAACCACGATTTCATTCTCCTCTCATATGAAGTGTTGCGCAACCACAACCAGCTCCTCAGATTATACACTATTTCTCGCTTTAAATTGAACAATCTGTGCGATACACCGTCAAACAACTGAGATATTTAAACATTGAGACATTCCGTCCGCCATGTTGAATGCAGTTGACACCTTCAGACAAAGCTGGTTAGGTGAAACTAAGCACTGAGAGGTGCTGAAACTAAGCACTGAGAGCGGAAAGGAATCGGAAACGTACGTGAGATTAGACCACATCCGCAAATTTAGGCATCTTAAAATGTTTTTATTAATGCCAAATAAAATATTCAGCACAAATTATATACGATAGACCTAAATTAATAATTTATAAATTTTATTTTAAACACGTTTTTAGTTAGCGGGACTGCAGCTTATCACCTCTCCCGCATTGTGCACTCCCCCTCCCGCACGCGCCCGCAATGAGCTTTCAAAATTTGTCCCGCGCCGCACTGCTTTGCGTCGGGTCCCGCAGGACTCCCGCGGGAGTGCAGGGCTCTAAAACAGTGTTCTCTTTGGAGAGCAGTGGCTTTCTCCTTGCAACCCTGCCATGCACACCATTTGTTGTTCAGTGTTCTCCTGATGGTGGACTCAAGTGAGAGGCCTTCAGTTGCTTAGAAGCTCAGGGATGAGAATTTTCCGCCGATTGGCGGATTTCTGACTTTTTCAGACCAAAATGATCGTTTTTGAGATCGATGTAAATCCGTTGAGAATTTTTTTTTTTTTTTTTTTGGGGGGGTATGATTAACGATCTGTGGTCACCTTATAACGCAGACATCCCAAGTGTCCCGGAAGTTCCGGGAGTCTCCTGCATATTGATAGAAGCGAGCAAGAGCGTGCGCGCGCAACATTAAGGTCTGCATCACGCATCTTAGAGTGTGCGAGGGAGACTGTGTGCAGTGTTGCCAGATACTGCTGACGTTTTCCAGCCCAAAATATGTTCAAAACCCGCCAGAATGCACTTAAAACCACCCAATCTGGCAACACTGCCTGTGTGCCTGTTCATGTAGCGCATGCCAGACAAAGAGCATCTTGATTGGGTTACTCAGCAAAATAAGCCAATCAGCTTTCAGTGTGGGTGGGCTTTTATCTCTTTTCTCGAGGACCGGAGTTTTCAGTTGTATATTGAGTCAGTGCAGCCTACAGGATCGGCATGGCAGAGAGAGTGCGCGCGCCCCAAAAAATATATCAATTACATGTCTTATATAAGTGTTTATCTTTTTATAAATGGGGTTAGCTTATCTAATGTAGCATGTTGGGGAGAATCATAGTATCATATCTATATTTCTGATGAAATTTTAAGTATGATCGCATGTATAACTCTCCTACTTATTGCTCATTTCATAGGGGGACGGGGGGGGAATTGCTGGCATGTGCCGCGCAGGAGCGTCTGCCCAAATTTTTTAGGCCGAGATGAACTTAGTTTTTGATTTAAAAAAAATTCCAATATGTAATGCCCATTGTACATGCCTGTTCTTTAATTCAAAATCACCATCTCGATCTTCAGATTGACCATATGGTATATGTATTACATTACACAACATCCTGTCCAGATAAAACCTAGTTAGTTCACACAACAGTTGAAAGGGAAGTGATAAGTGATGTTGAATGTTGCCTGCTTAATATGCAAGACCTCCTGCTACCATGATAACATCAGAAGAAAGCTTAAGAGAATTGTATGATAGAACTTTTTTCTGGTTTGCACTTCATTTTAAAGGATTAGAGTATTCAAAGACATGAATAGCTAAAATGCAGAAATATAATACTGTAGAGCTCGTTTATATTAAAAATTACCAAGTATAATATTTTTGTCTCATTTGTTTAAATGGGTTCTCTTTATCTACTTTTAAGACTTGTGTGAAAATCTGATGTTGTTTTCGGTCATATTTATGCAGAAATCTAGAAAATTCTAAAGGGTTCACAAACTTTCAAGCACCGCTGTAATAGACCCAGTACACTTCGGGTGTGTGGGTGGGTTTTTATTATTATTATTATTATTATTTTTTAATTATTATTTTTTAATATTTTGACTTGAACCAATTACAAAATTTCCACATCAGAATCAGATGTGCAGAGTGAACATGACCACAGAGAATCTTTAATTTCTGCAGATAGAAGCCGTGAAGTTACTGCCTTTAAGGTGACAATCATTGTGTAATTAAATGTAAAAGCATGTTTTCAAAACAGTATAAATTACTGTGTAGTTCAGATTCTCTGTCAGATATGAAAATATCAACAGTGCTGTTCTGTCAAAAAAAAAAAAAAACATCAGCTTGGTCTTTGGTGTGGGCATGTGTGACGGTGTATAGTGTGCTGTCCTCAGTGGCTGGTGACTCTATGGTGATGAGTGACAATATTAATAGGCTTTAGGTTTCTTGTTTGCTATGCTGTTACCAAAGTTAGTTGTCTAATTATAAAGTTGTGTCTTATTTGATATTTATGAAGCATTCTAAACATTCATTTCAGATCTCGCTCAATGCCTTCCTACGTCAAACTACAGCCTTGGAAGGCCTTTGTTTTCAGGCACACTTTGTGAACTCGTATGTTTGTTTTTAAATAGGGATGAATGCAATGAACATGTCATACATTTTAAATATAAAAAAATGGATGTATGCAACCAATACCAAGCTTGCCGGCTTTCCTCCCATTATGATAAAATGTTGCTTGTGGCATTAAGTAAACAAATAACCTCATCACAAATAACATCACAGCTGTGATGGAGGTGTCCTTGGTGACCACCTCTATCCAATGGCGCACCGAGAAAAACCTTAAATCTCCAGTGAGCTAGTGGTCCTCTCACTGAAAGAGTGAGGTATTTGTCTGTGGCATTTGGGATTCAACTTCAGGTTGATAACCAGTCAATAAAAGTCCTTTAATTCCAACAGGCCTAGAGGATTTGCCCCTGCAGCTGTGGTTAGTGATCCTAGCATCCTCAGCCAGATCTGGTACAGCACATCCTCAGTTCCACAGTTCTTCTGCTTCCAGTTTGTCTACTATAGTAGCAGTGGTGTTAATTTTATATCTGGTGTCTGCAGGAGTTCCTGAAAATGAATGTCAGTGACATTCATTAGACAGTACCAGCCAAGAGTTTGGATACACTTACTCATTCATAGTAATGAGTAAGTGTGCCTAAACTTTTGACTGGTAGTGTATATGTAGGAATACTTGTAAATAGTCCTCCTTGTGAGCTGGAGAAAGGCTTCAGCCTGTATGTTTCATTATACATACATACACAACTATGAATGAAATAAAATTTCTAAAAGAAAACTATTAATACACTGCAACCATGCAATGAACTTTTACTACAAACTTTTGCAAATAAACTAAGTTCATGTCCCCTGCCTTTAATGACAGTTTTAGTCTTAAAAAAAAAAGTCACTGAACCATGTGCTCCTCTTCCCCCAGAGACAAACAATAAGTAATCAAGTCTGCAGTCAAGTTAACAAATACATGTTAATACCATAAAACAAAGGCTTAACTAGCCTAGCTTAGGTATCGATTGCTAACAGTTTTCGAAAATGGTGATCAAAGGATTGATAAAAGGACAAAATGACTGTCGTCATCATCGGGGATTTGCAACACATGAATAAACTGAATGGTGAAGATTTAGAAAACATAACGAGTCAGTGGGTGGACACTGAGGCTACATCCACACGACAACGGCAACGAGATGTTATTTAAAAATATATCGCGTCCAAATGGGCAACAATCAGTAAAATATCAGGTCCATATGGCAACGCAACGCTTGCTGAAAACGATGCAATACACATGCCACACCTCTAGGGACGCTGTAAGATGGTCCCTTCGGAGACACCAGAACAATAGAAGAAGTAAGGATGCATATTAGCCACAAAGTCAGGAAAATCTGTTTGTAAAATTACATTATAATGACCAAATACAATGAAAAGTATTTTTCCAGTCTCACCTGTGAAAGGTAATCCCATGTGATCTCGTTTGGACGGTAAACCTGTTGGTACAGTTAAACGCAGCTAATCTTTATTCTCCGCTTTGACCTCTCCAAAATGGCGGCGAGGATGACCTATGATTCTACGCGGAAGGCGGTGTCTTTAATGGTCTGGAATAAATTGAATGCTAATTAAATAATGATTAATTTGCTCCTCTACGCCCTTTTTGAGGAATGTATTGTAGGACTTAAACCCACATCTGAAGAGGTGAGATTGCTCTTTTTTTCTCTATTTTTGCTGGCGGGATTGACTCTCTCTCTCTCTCTCACTTTGCACCATTACACAATAAATATTCACAGTGAAAATATTTTGTAAGCGCGTTTCATGAACCAAGTTATAGGATTTGTTGACAACTCGCATCGCATCGCAATGAGAAGATCATTGGCACTACTGGTGTTAAGAATCAGACCATTTTATAAATGAATATTTTGCTGTAGAGCTGCAGTGTTTGTACAATTGCATGTTTTTGCTTCACTATTACTGTCACTATTCTGCTTCTTGCATTACTACTGTGAACTAACACTGAACATAATAATAATAATAATATCCAAGCTCGTGTTTCACTCTCACTAGTGCTCTGTAAGGCTTTTTCCTGGTGATATTCGTTACACTTCTACCCGGCGTGAAGCACTCACAGTCATGTGGTTGTGACGTCATCGTAAACAAATCCGTTCTACTCATCCAGACGACTTCACAACGGCAACGTTGCCAGATCTTTCCACTCTGGAACCCGTTCTCAAAAAGATTGCGTTTTGGGCACCCAAAACGCCGGTGCCGTGTGGACGCCAGGCCTAAACGATAAGCAATTGTATCGGAGTCACCTGAATCCGTTGCCGTGTGGACAGGGCCTGAGTGCGTTTACATGCACATCCAAATTGAGCTACTATCGGTAATCGAGCTAAGGGTCCCAGCAGGGGTGCCAGAGAAATCCAATCCTACATGCACACAAGGAAATCGAGCTATTGTGTGAGGTACATTGTGCACCCGAGCCACAGATGGCGCTACACGCCCCATCGTGTTGGTACACTTCCAGTTGTCGTCATGAAGAAGAGCTATTCAAGAGTATAAACAAAGTTATCAGTTCCGTGTTCACAAGAAGAGTGAATCCTATCGTATGTACGAACAGAAGTGTTCCTAATAAAATGGCCACTAAGTTGATCTGTAATGGTGAACATATTAACTGTTAGCCTGCTAACATGCTAATAACTTACCAACTAATTGGAAATGGGTGCGTACATGCCCAGACACAAGTGTTCCTAATAAAGTGGCGGCTAAGGTGAAGTGTCATGCCGACCGAGGCTGTTTTTTTTTTTTTCCCCCCGACCGAGGCTGTTGTGCTTCCTGCTTGTGGTCTCGTCACTTCCGGAAGGGGCAGTGTTGAAGTAAGTAAGCTCGACTACGTAGCTCAATAGAGTTTACATGCACTAAGTAGCTCGGCTACAATCGCATAATCTAGGTTGTGTAGCTCGATTACAAGAAATCCAGTTCGGTTCAATTTCAGCCTAGCTAAGGTGTTTCCATGCCATTTAGAACTTCAATTTCAGTCGAGCAACGGCAGAAATTCGATTTTCTCTATGTGCATGTAAACCAGGGTCTCTGCGGATCCTTAAAAAGTCTTATTTTTAATGTGTGTTTTTTAAGGTCTTAAAAAGCATTATATTTCGCTATTTTTTGAGCTATGGTATTAAATTTCACATGGGAGGTATTAAATTTCATCCGGGTAGCCTACGGTAAATGAAAAAAACCAAACATATGTCTGGATTTTTTTTCCGCGCTAACGTTATTTATTCAACCAGCGTCGTTTGTTATCAAGATGCTGAACAAGTAGCACAAGAGCCGTTGTGTGTCTAGCACTAGTTCTAATAGCGCAGGAACCACGCCACAGGGGGCAGTGTGTTCTTTTATCCATGTAGTAGAACCATTGAGAGTAGAGCAGACGAGGAAGAAGTGGTTGAACTTGAACATGAACGGAGATGGGGAAGTGTAAGTTTAGTAACAAGTGGCTTGAGGAGCCAAAATACAAAAGTTGGCTAACAACAGCAACTTCAGAATATGAAGCGAGATGTAAGGTATGTCGGAAAGACATCAAGTTAACAACAATGGGCTGTAAAGCCCTTGACGCTCACTCGAAAGGGGAAAAGCATATGCGCTATGCTGCTAGTCGGGCAACAACAGTCCCCATGCCAATGTTCGCCTCTACAGTCACAAAAAGTGCAACGCCAGCTTTAGCGTCTCCGGGTCCCAGCACAAGTGCTTTCGCGGCATTCGCCCCAACCGCTACGCTGAAGGCAGAAATACTGTGGGTTCTGCAGACGATTACCCGACACCACTCATACACTTCAAATGAAGGTGTGGGCGCAGTCTTCCAGGCAATGTTCCCCAATTCCGAGTATGCCAAATCGTTTACTTGTGGGAAAGACAAGACATCGTATCTAGCGCGATTTGGTCTGGCTCCATTTATCAAACGTGAACTTCTGGCTACCGTCAATCAAGGCAGCTTCGTTGTCATGTTTGATGAGTCTATGAATCGAACCACCAAGCGCAAGCAGCTCGACATTCACGTGAGGTATTGGGTGACGGATGAGACTGGTTCTCGAGTGCAGTCCCGGTATCTGGGATCACAGTATATGGGCCACTCAACTGCTGAGGACTTGCTGGAAAACTTCAAGGTAGGCTTCCACCAACCTAACAAATTAAGATAAGGAGGTGGAACAAAAATGGCAACTCTAATAACAAAATCCAACACACTCAGACGTCGAGCCAAAGAAAAATGGGAGGAGTTGGTTGGCCTGAAGGCTGACATGAAGGAGAAATCCGATGCACTGAGGCAGTTCGATCAGTAGTCAAACTTCCTTGTTTCCTCACTGTTTATGTTCATGGCAGTGCCCTACTATTAAAATATCGAGAAGGCAGCTAATGTTCTGTTTTGTAAACTGAAGATGCACTTATTAAAAAAAATGCTTTGAACTTAACCTAGAGTGTGCTTTTTTTTTTTTACTGTACATATTTGTTCCGCGGTAGTGGTCTTATTTTTTATACTCAGTGGTCTTAAAATGGTCTTAAAAAGTATTATTTTTGCTGGTCAGAAATGTGCAGAGACCCTGGTAAACGCACTGACTGACGACGATACACCAGTAACCTCTGTTATTTCCATAACAGACAAAGAAATCATCCCCCCTGTTTGTGGTCCTTTAACTCGATGAACTGAGAGGGTGACTCGGAAGGAGAAATTCGTATTGAGGAGAATGTGCCTAAAATTAAAGCAGTCCAGGATTACAAGGTTCTTGCTCTACTATCATCATCTTTTGGCTGCTCCCGATTAGGGGTCGCCACAGCGGATCTTTCGTCTCCATCGCTCCCTGTCTTCCGTATCCTTCTCTACCACACCTGCCACTTTCATGTCCTCTCTCACCACATCCATGTAGCTCCTCTTTGGCCTTCCTTGTTTTCGTGTACCTGGCAACTCCATCCTCAACATTCTCCTTCCAACATGCTCTGCATCTCTTCTCAGGATGTGCCCATACCATCTCAGCCTCATCTCTCTTAGCTTAATTCCCAAGCTCTGTACATGTGCTGTCCCTCTGATGTGCTCGTTCCTTATCACCTTGTCACTCCCATCGCAAACCTTAACATCCTCAACTCCGCCACCTCCAGCTTTGCCTCCTGTCTCTTCGTTAAGGGAATCCATACGTCATAGCTGGTCTCACTACTGTCTCATACATCTTACCTTTCACTTTTCCTGGGACTTTCCTATCACAAATGACTCCCGAAATCCTTCTCCAACTGCTCCACCCTGCCTGCACTCTCTTTCTCACCTCACTATTGCAGCCCCCATTTTCCTGCACAGTTGACCCCAGGTACTTGAATTCACCAACTTTCTTTGTCTACTCCTTGCATCTTCACTACACTCTCATCTCCCCATTCTCATTGATGCACATGTATTCTGTTTTTGCTACTGCTCACCTTCATTCCTCTTCGTTACAATGCATACCTCCATCTCTCCAAACCCAACTCAACCTCCTTTCTACTTTCACGACATATCGCAATTTCTTGCTCTCCTAGAGATGAACTAAATTTCGTTGTACGTTTGTGCAATGATAAAAAGGCATTCTATTCTATTCTTCGGCAAGTAAAACTGATGGGACGCTATCATATTTTTACTACCTGAAATTGTACAATATTCGCATTATTTTTATGACATTGTCACATCTGCATGCACACTGTTCATTAAGACTAAATGCTGTGCAGCTGTTGCTGATCAGAGTGCAATCACAGCATGCACTTATAAGGACTCAAACACAGACTTTGCGAAGTATAAGCGCTGTACCTTGCGTCTCTGTATTGTCCTTCTGGTTTTGACTGTTTTTGTATATTTGGATTCTGCCTTTCATTCTTGCCTTGGCTAACCTGTTTGTGCCTTGCATGACCCTTGCCTGTTTCCTCACTCTGTTTTCACATTGTTTTGGATCTGTTTGCCTGCCTGTTTGTGTTTTTAAAAAAACAAAAAACAAACAAAAAAACCTTTTACATCCGTCCATGCAACTCATTGAAAAGAGTGATGCATTTCATTCATAAATATGTAAGTGAATTAAGTGTAAATATAAGTTAAACACAGTTGGTCTTGTTTTATGCAAGAGTGAGTGAGTGGCGTGACAAGTGGATCCATTTGAGTACTACAAACTATTTGGATGTTCCTCAGGGAGTTTGTCGGGGTTACAGTGTAGAAACAAACACCCAAGCTAACATTAGCCCACACAGTTCACTGCAAAGAATAGCACTGTGTTGTTGCTAACAAGGTGTCTTGCTGTACTCCTGAATGTACGCAGTGCTATTGGAGATTTGAGAACTGCACTATTTCAAAATGGAATATTTCATAGCCATGAGTGCAAGTAGCCCATAACATGCCCCACATATTGTGTTGACAGGGAGGTAAGTATTCTCAATTAAGCTGAATGAATAGTGTTGGGGAGCTCTTAAGTTCATGATGTGATTGAGCAATGTAATGTGTGCGAGGAGGGTGGTTTGGTGTAGATGGCCTGCTCCTTGGTGGGGGCACATATGAACCAGTCATCCAAGCCTTCATGTGCTGGGGAAATGGGGACATGAAGTGTGCTTCATGAAGATCCACTGAGATGAACCAGTCTTCTGGCTGCACGGCATGAATACAAATGACATCCTACAGTGTTGACATGAAATGGAGAGCTGCACCTCTTGTGGACAATTACGACAATTAAATAATTTGAAGGCCCAAGTACCTTCTTTCACTTAAGGCCCAAATGACTAGTATATATTGTACATTGATTTATAGTTACCAAAACTTAACTTCAGTAAATACAAAATGGCCAAAATTGTGACCGAGGTCCAAGCATTCAATATCTAAACAAAGGCAAATTTTATTTTTAATTTTTTTGGTAAATGTATCTTGATTGTTGTAGTTGCTTTCTACATTTATGTTACTGTTAACTTGTTTCAAATCAAGTCAAATGTTTTATATACAAAAATGTATTCCATATATTTTTGTTCTGTTCAAGGCTATGAAGATTAAAATGGAGACATCTAACATGTAAAACAATCACTGAAACTCATGCTTGTCACTTGTTACACTCTAGTCTGCGAAGAAAGTCACCAGTGATCCCAGTCCCTTGGTCCAGTTTAAAGTCGGACACACGGTTTATGAGAGTAAGGTGAGAGTAAAGTGCATGCTTGCATGCTACTGTTTGTTTATTATTTGTGGTTTTGTTTATTCCTTACACCAGAAAATTGTGTTGAATTTAATTACATTTTCATTCTTTAATCATGCATAGTCAACTGCACACAAGTAAACGCAAGTTTTGTGGGGATTTTCCAGTACAAAAGCTTTGCAAGCATGAAAGCTGTAGCACCTAGTATTTGGGGATCAGAACATTTGAGTATGAACTCCCCAAAATGACAAGTCATTAATAAACTGTACAATGAGTGTGTGTATAGATGAGTGACTAAACATGCAGGAGTTAAAAATGGAGAGAATATAAACTTTGTTTTACTGACTGAGATTTTAGAAAATAATTTTCAATATTTTTTGTATGCATTTTTTTTTGTCAGATATATTCATACAACAGCATTCCATAATTTTGGAATCTGATTTAGGTATTCAAGGCTTGGTAATTGTGAATGTTTCTGAAGATAAAATTAGCAGTTGGCATTATAGGACTGTAGTGATTTATGAGAAAAAGATAATAATTAAGAAGTAATTGAAAGCTTTAGCCTAATGTTGGGGTCACTAAGGAATCTAACAGCTGACATTTAGCCATGAGAAAGCTCAGTCACTGTAGCTATAGCTGTAGGTTCTGAAGAAGCATTGATAAAAAAATGAGCAAAAAAACCAAACAACCTGAAATAGTCTGTTAAATAATCATAAAGTTGTGGCTTTGTTCATATCATTAGGGTCCTTCAACAGTCCACATGCTTTCAGAACCATGGGGTAGCAGCACAAAGTTTTCAAATCAGTTAAATTACTACAAGCTATGAATTCCTGCAATCATATTGGAATATTATTTCATTTATTCAACCAGAATAGTATATTCAAATATTAGGGACAAGCTAATATTTCTGTCTTCTAAAGTATTTTTGTCTAAATATTCATGTCTTCAGTGTGTGACCTACTGAGTCATATTTAGGTGTTTGCATTTATTTATCTTTATTTTCTGTCTACAGACGCGTTATAAAACCAATGAGCCTGTTTGGGAGGAGGCTTTCACATTCCTAATACATAACCCAAAGAGTCAGGACCTAGAAGTGGAGGTAACCCCCCCCCCCCCCCCCCCCCCCCCCCCCCACACACACACACACACACACACGCGCAGAGCTACAAATATATAAATAAAACTAATCAATTGTGTGAAAGGTCTGTTAAACTGTCATATATTGCTGTTCCAAAATTCTGGGGAAAAATTCACTTTTGACTAGATGATTGGGTCAGAGCATCTCCAAAATGGCTGGTTTTGATGGAGTGTTTCTGGTATGCAGTGGTTATTACCTGCCAAAAGTGGTCCAAGGAAGGACAACCAGTGAACCAGCAACAGGGTCATGGGTGCCCAAGGCTCAGTGATGCACGTGGGGAGTGAAGGTTAGCCCGTCTACTCTGATCCCACAAAATAGTTACTGTAGTACAAATTGCTGAAAAAGTTGATGCTGGCTATGATGGAAAGGTGTCAGAGACACAGTGCAATGCAGCTTGTTGCATATGGAGCTGTGTAGCCAGAGTGTTCACAGTGCCCATGCTGATCCCTGTCTACCACCGAAAGCACATACAAATGGCATGTGAGCATCAGACCTGCACCATGGAGCAATGGAAGGTGGTCTGGTCTGATGAATCATGTTTTCTTTTACATCACATGGACAGCCAGGTGCATGTGCGTCCCCTTACCTGGTAAAGAGATAGCATCAGGATGCACTATGCGTGATGCAGCATGATGCTCTGGGCAATGTTCTGCTGGGAAACTTTGGGTCCTGACATTCATGTGGATGTTACTTTGACATGCACCACCAACCTAAACATTGTTGCAGACCAAGTACACCCCTTCATGGCAACAGAAATGGCAGTGGTCTGTTTCAGCAGGATAATGCTCCCTGCCACACTGAAAATAATTGTTCAGGAATGGTTTGAGGAACATGACAGAGTTCAAGGTGTTGACTTGGCCTCCAGATTCCCCAGATCTCAATCCAAACGCACATCTGTAGGATGTGCGAGACCAACAAGTCTGATCCATGGAGGCCCAACCTCACAACTTATAGGACTTAAAGGATCTGCTGCTATCGTCGGTGCCAGATACTACCACACGCCTTCAGAGGTCTTGTAGAGTCCCTGCCTCAATGGGTCAGAGCTGTTTTAGTGGCACAAGGGGAACCCACACATTTTTAGGCAGGTGGTGTTAATGTTATGTATATGTTATGTTATATTGGTGTATACACTGTACAGCAAATCAAGTGTTAATGTTTAAACAGCCAAACAAAAATGTGGAATTAATCAAGAGATTATTTCGGTACCGATGTAAGGGTGAACAGTCAAGGGAAGAGAAAACGATGAGACTTGTGTTTAAGTGCTGCTGATCTTTATCTCAGGTGGATGGGGATGAAGCGATCATCAAAGGGTGATGATCAAATACGCTTCTTCAAACACGTTTTTTATGTTTTTTTTATATATATATATATATATATATATATATATATATATGTATATATATATATGTATATGTGTGTGTGTGTGTGTGTGTGTATATATATATATATATATATATATATATATATATATATATATATATAAAAACATAAAAAAAGTGTTTGAAGAAGCGTATTTGATCATCACCCTTTGATGATCGCTTCATCCCCATCCACCTGAGATAAAGATCAGCAGCACTTTTTCGAAATTTGTGATTTGTTTTTTTCCATCATGTGCAAGTTGAGATCTTGAAGAATGCAATCAGTATTTCAGATAATAGATTTTGTTGGAAAAGCATACATTTTTTTGTTGCAAATTCTCGTTTTTGTCAGGACTGTAGCCTGCTGGGGGGTGTGGGTAAATTACCATATGGGCCATTCACATGATGATTTAAGTCTTTTTTTTTTTTTTTTTTCGCGAATCAGCTGTATGATACGAGCTGAGCGCATGGCTACTTAGCTGCATACAGGCATGTAATTTCACTATGGAATGAGCAAGTTAAACAGAGCGCAGAGGAGCTGAAACACCGCGAAGCAAACAGACACACGGTATTTACATCGGAGATAACCATTTCTAGCAAAAAAACCGCAACCTCGTTTTCCAGATTGAATGGAATACTTGAATGATCGGATTATACACGGACCGTTCTAGGATTACATTCCATCGGAGGCATTGATGTGTGCAAGGCGCCGTTTCTCTTTCTGATGGGGTAAGTTTATTAATCTAAGGCTGTGTGGTTATTTTTGCATGTAACGGAGAGTGTTGTGGTTTGGTTAAGCCTAGGTCACAACCGGACGTACAATTTTTTGGCCGTGTGATTTTTGGCGTTTTCCAAATCGCTGCGCTTTTTTGTTGTTGTTGTTGTTCATGGAGAAAGACGCGCGTTGGCCGTAAGTTTGTCTTGCAACCTGAAAAAAACGTAAGCGCCCGTAGAGTTTGTTTGACATGACAAAGAACCTCTGCGGCCAGTCTACGGCTCGAAAATCAGCACATCACACGCGCGCTCTCGTGCGTTTCTTGCGTTTTTTGCACGTAGACCGGCCGTAGGAGCACGTACAGCCGGTTGTGACCGAGGCTTTACATGAAACTAGCGTTGTTAGTTGTGTCATCATTGTGCTATCTTTCTTTCTTACGGTGTGAGTAATTTTTCAACCACAAAACGTTAAAGTATACTTTAGGACTTATTTTTGTACTTCATAATTGTTTTGGGCATACTTTGCATGGAAGGAAAATTGACGTGGTGATCTTTGTTTACATGAAAGTAGCATCGTGCTAGCTAGTAGGGGGTAGAGCTTTCCTTAATGTCATGCAGATGAGCAGCATTATGTGCCCGCCCTGCAGCCAGAGTAGCTGAGATGGAAAACTTTTGCCGCTTTTCCACTACCAACGCGGCTGAGCCGTGCCGAGTCGAGCTGAGTGGGGCTGTTGGAGGTGCATTTCGACTACAACCGTGCTGGCTGGAAGTGGGTGGACACATTGGGTGGAGTTAGCGAAAGTGGGTGGACGTCACGTGATGTCGTTAGGCGGCGCAAACAGTGACATCAGTGACCTTTTAAGTGGTAGTCTCACGACCCGGATAGTAAACAATAAACATGGAGTCGTTAGTGTTGCTGGTCTTGGTGCTGTGGCTTGTTGTCACCGACAACGCCAACAGATACTGGCAAGAGCGTATAGATGAGGCGAGGCGCATAAGGCTTCAGAAATTCTCGTAATTCTTCTTCTTCCGGGTTTACGGTGTTTACAGATCCCAGCGTGCTCGCGGGGCGTGTGTGGGCATGTGAGGACACTCCTCTTCACCAATCAGTGCACAGGGGAGTGTCTCCTCACGCCCCTAGCCCCACTCGGCTCGGTTTGGCTCGCTTCAGCCCTACTCCAAAACCGTGCGAGTTTTGGGGGCTGAGCAGGGCTGAAGCGAGCGGAGTCGTGCTGTTCTGAGGTAGTCGAAACGCGAGCCGTGTCGGGCTGAAGTGAGCTGAAGCGAGCTGAAGTGAGCTGAAAAAGGGTAGTGGAAAAGGGCCATTTGAGGGTGATTTTTCTCCCTTTTTTTTCCTGTTTTAAGAAGTATACACTTTCAAAAGGCCACACATTCTTCAAATATTGTCAGATCTCCACATGGAAGGCATCATTGGAAAGCTTAGAAACTGTACTTTCTGAATCTGTCAAAAACTCAAAATGCCCCCGGGCGGACATGTGTCCCTGGATTCTGTTTTCTGACATATATATACACACACACACACAACCCCAATTCCAAAAAAGTTGGGACGTTGTGTAAGCTGTAAATAAAAACAGAATGCGATAATTTGCAAATCATGGAAATCCTTTATTTCACTGAAAATAGTACAAAGAGAACATTTCTCAGTTGGAACTGAGAAATGTTATTGTTTTTTTGAAAAATATATGCTCATTTTGAATTTAATACCAGCAACGCATTTAAAAAAAAATTGGGACAGGGGCACGTTTACCACTGTGTTGCATCACCTCTACTTTTAACAACACACTGTAAACATTTGGGAACTGAGGAGACCAACTGCTGTAGTTTTGAAAGACCCATTCTTGCCTGATATACAGTTTCAGTTGCTCAAGTTTGGGGTCTCCTTTGTCGTATTTTGCACTTCATATTGTGCCAAATGTTTTAAATGGGAGACAGATCTGGACTGCAGACAGGCCAGTTTAGCACCTGGACTCTTTTACTATGGAGCCATGCAGTTTTAATATGTGCAGAAAGCAGTTTGGCATTGTCTTGCTGAAAAAAGGAAGGTCTTACCTGGAAAAGAGTTTGTCTGGATGGCAGCATATTGCTCTGAAACATGTATATATCATTCAGCATTAATGAAACCTTCCCAGATGTACAAGCTACCCATGTCATGTGCACTAAAGCACCTTCATACTATCACAGATGCTGGCTTTTGAACTGTGCACTGATAACAAGCCAGATGGTCCCTCTCCTCTTTGGCCTGGAGGTCATGATGTCTAGGATTTCTAAAAATAATTTCTAATTTTGATTCGTCAGACCTTGGGACAATTTTCCACTTCACCTCAGTCCATCATAAAAGAGCTTGGGCCCAGAGAAGGTGGCAGTGTTTCTGGATATTGTGTATATATGGTTTGAACTTGCATTTGTGGATGCAGTAATTAACTGTTTTCACAGACGATGGTTTTCTGAAGTGTTCCTGAGCCCATACAGCGATTTCCACTCCAGGCACGTGTCTGCTTTTAATGCAGTGTTGCCTGAGGGCCTGAAGATCACGGGCGTCCAGTGTCAGTTTTCAGCCTTGTCTCTTGCATACAGAGATTTTTCCAGATTCTCTCAACCTTTCAATGATATTATGTACCGCAGATGATGTGATCCCCAAATTCTTTGCAATTTTACATTGAGGAATGTTATTCTTAAATTGTTGCACTGTTTGCCCATGCAGTCTTTCACAGAGTGGTGAACCCCTCCCCATCTTTACTTCTGAGAGACTGAGTCTCTCTGAGATGCACTTTTTATACCCAATCATGTTACTGACCTGTTGCCAGTTAACCAAATTAGTTTTTTTTAGCATTACACAATTTTTTCAGTCTTTTGTTGCCCCATCCCAACTTTTTTGAAATATGTTGCTGACATCAAATTCAAAATGAGCATATATTTTTCAAGAAACAACAACATTTCTTAGTTTCAACATTTGATATTGTCTTTATACTATTTTCAGTGAAATGTAGGTTTTCCATGTCTTTTCAAATCTTCACATTCTGTTATTTGTTTTACAGTGTCCCAACTGTTTTGGGATTGTGTGTGTGTGTATATTAGTGCTGTCAAAGTTAACGCGATGTTAACGCGATCTCAATTTAACGCGATTAAAAAAAATAGTGCCGTTAACGCAAATTCTAATTTGGCCCTGCGAGTCACCCGTAGTTCCTGTTGAGGCTTGTCGCGCGCTGCTTCAGTAAGAGTACGTGTGAGTGATGGAGAAAGGCATGGACGTATAAACATTCTCGCCGCCATATTGTACCAACAGGTTTACCGTCCAAACGAGATCACATGGGATTACCTTTCACAGGTGAGACTGGAAAAATACTTTTCAATACTGTTCCTTCAGTCTTCAGTTACCCAGCTCATCTCCACTGGGTAGGTGTATAGTTTAATAGTGAGAATTGGATAATACAGTGCCACACTATGATGAACGTTTTTGAACGTATGATGAATGTTTTTATTTTTGTTACGTTTTTTTCTTCTTTTATGGCAAATATTTCTCTTCAAAAGAAACTAATGAAGAGTAAAATAAAACATTTTTATTTTCACAGTGATATGCACTTTATTTTTCATCCCTTGGTTTTCTCATCTAATATGGAAGTTATGGATGTCAGTGGCTGTGACAAGACGTGTTATGCTCTGCAATAAAAAAAAAAAAAACATGGGTACAAAGCAAGTCCATTCACTTTTTTATGCTGATAAGAGAATTACAATGGTTCTATTTCGTTTCTCCTGACCGCCAGAGGCGGTGCTTTCAGCACATGGATATCCATCACACGAATGTGCAGGTCGAGTAATAGTAACAACAAAGTCACGTGTGACTTGGGTGACGTCACCCCGTGACCCTGGCACAAAAGACCGGTGAACCCAGGAAGTGTGACCTCTTGCATCTTCTCGCGTTTGCAGGTTGCGAGTTGGATTGGAATTTGGACAAAGCGCCGTGTTAGTTTCGTTACCCGTAGGGTTGGGGCTGTGCTTACGCACCCTCCAAGAAACTGCGTTAAGTCCACCAATTCTTTTTCTCTTGTTATATTCGTATTGATTTGTTACTCCGTTAAGCTGAGTGCTCTCGCTCGGTGGAGTTAGCCGATTAGCCCTCCGGGGCGGTGTCCTCGCCGCTGGAGGCCGGCTTGTTTTCGTTCAGGTAAGCGGTTTTCATTCATTTAAATTAAAGCGGTGTTTCTCGCCGCTGTTTATCAGTTCTGTGGCGCACGGGCGCCTATCTTTGTTAATGTTATCGACCGCCTTGTTTTGTGTAGCCTTGCCTCCGGCCTGTTCACGGGCCGGCTGTCTTGGGTGTGTTGTATTCGTATTGTTTGTTACTCCGTTAAGCTGAGTGCTCTCACTCGGTGGAGTTAGCTGACTAGCCCTCCGAGGCGGGGTCCTCGCCACTGGAGGCTGGCTTATTTTCGTTCAGGTAAGCGGTTTTCATTCATTTAAATTAAAGCGGTGTTTCTCGCCGCTGGTTATCAGTTCTGTGGCGCACGGCGCCTATTTTGTTAATATTATCAACCGCCTTGTTTGTGTAACCTTGCCTCCGGCCTGCTCACGGGCCGGCTGTCTTGTGTGTTTTAGCGGCGTATGATGTCTTCTCACGCTAGTGAGTGACTGTTTAGTTGCGGCTGTCTTTTAAACCCGCGGCAGTAGGCTCGCAGTTCACGAGGTCCGGGTGCTCCCGCTTAGGCCCTCGCACCATTTTTTTTCTTCTTCTCCCGACCACGGGTGTGTTCGCCCGGTCGTTTTTCGTTGCCGCCTGATTGTTTATTTTGGGATACTTACTTGGGGTGTTCTCGCCCTATTTTTTTAAGTTCCCTTCTGCCAGCCAGGTGTCATGGACCTATTCTCTTGCTGAGCCGGAGGACGGCCACCGTGAGTGCCCCTCGTGCCTGAGTATTGATCACCTGCGGCAGGGGCTGACGGACATGGCCTGCGCAGACTGCATGTGCCTGAGCGTGGCTGCGCGGACCGCCAGGCTGGCTCGGATGGATCCTCCGTCTGACATTCCCCAGGCCTCGGGAGGACAGGACATGGTGCCGGCTGCAGCAGCGGGGCCCAGCAAGCGCCGTGGGGCGCCCCCACGCGTCTCCGCTTCCAAGGGTGATGTCCGCCGAGCTGGAGGAGATGAAGGCCCTGCTGGCGAATCTCCAGCCTCCGCCACAGGGCAGCAGTGTTCCTGCAGCCACCCCATCTGCCTGGCAGCCCGACCGTCCGCCATCACCACCGCTTCTGTCACCGGCCGTTGATGCACGCGGCCTGGATGAGCTGTCAATCCGGGCGTCGGAGAGCTTTGATTGCGGTGGGTCTGACGGTCACGACTCCACCTCTCTGGCGGGTTCCCAGGCCACCAGCCATGGCACCGTGGCAGCGTCGGAAGGCGGACGCTCATCCATCCAGCCAACGCTGAGGGCTGCATTGGCCCGTCTGGGGTTGGACACGCCCCCGGTGGCCCAGCATCAGAGCGCTTTCTTCAGAGGCTCCACACAGCCTTCCTCGTTGTCTGTTCCGCCCTTGGCCCCATACATCGAGGAGTTACAGAGGTGTTGGGCGGACCCTTGACGCCTTTCCCACCTCCCTAGTGACTGCAGGGCCCTGGCAGCAATGCAGGACGCCCCTACCTACGGCCTCCAGCAGATGCCCAACATTGAGCCCTCCGTGGCTGCCCTCGTCCTTTTGCCCAACGAGGCTCTGCGGCCTGACGCCCGATGCCCTCGCACTCAATGCCGTGCGACCGACGACCTCATCGTGCGGGGATACGACATGGCGGTACGAATGGGTTGTATTGACAATTCCATGTCCCATCTACTGCTGGCCCTCGCCCAGACGCTGGAGGGGACGAGCGCGGCATCACGGGAGCTGTGCGACGCGGCTCTCCAGGCCTTTGCCTACTCGTCACGGGAACTGGGCCGGCTGATGTCATATCTCACCCTCGCCCGCCGGCAGATATGGCTGGCGCAGTCCCCTCTGGCCGAGCCCGACCGGCGTGTGCTGCGCTCTCTCCCTGTTTTCCCCCGTTTCCCTGTTTGGCGAGGCCGCTCAGCAAGCCCTGGACCGGAGTGCCCAGGTCGTCCAGGCGCGACAGCAGTTCGCTGGCCTCCGCCAGGTCCACCACCACGGCAACGCTGCCCAGTCCTTCAGGGGGCCCACACCGACTCTGTCTCGGTCACGCACCCGCCAGGAGACCAGACGGGTTGATGACTTGCGTCGCCCCACCACCTCCTGGACCCGCGGCGCCGCCCCCTACACCCAGTCCGCTCCTCGTCGTCCCCATGGTGACCGATGGGGGCGGTCTGGGCGGCGCTGACATCAGCGCGCCGGCGGTCGGCCGCTTTTCCAGCGAACAGCTCCAAAGCTGGAGAGCGTTGACCCCAGACCCCTGGGTGCTGGTGACCCTCACCGAGGGTTACCGCATCCAGTTCTGCCGCCGACTGCCGCGTTTTCATGGGGTCAAACACACCACCGTGAGCCATCCGGGGAAGTCCCTCGTCCTCCGGCAGGAAATCGCCACCCTCCTGGAGAAGGGAGCAATCTCTCCCGTCAACAGGCAGAGACAGCAAGGTTGGTTCTTCTCCAGGTATTTTCTGGTTCCGAAGAAGGACGGCGGTATCCGCCCGATCCTCGACCTGAGGTCCCTCAACTCCCACTTGAAGACCATGAGATTCCGCATGCTGCGTACAGTGGATGTCTTATACCACATCCAGGCGGGAGACTGGTTTGCTACCATCGACCTGAAAGACGCCTATTTCCATGTTCCCATTGCGCCACACCACAGGCAGTTCCTGCAGTTTGCCTTCGAGGGCCAGGCTTTCGAGTTCAATGTTCTGCCCTTTGGGATATCGCTGGCACCCCGTATGTTCACCAGGTGTGTGGCAGCGGCATTGGCACCACTTCAGGCAAGGGGTTTGCGTGTCCTGCCTTACCTGGACGACTGGCTCGTCTGTTCATGGTCAGCAGCTCAGGCCCGCACCGACATCGCGACTGTGCCCTCACATGTCGCAGAGCTGGGGCTCAGGGTGAATTACAAGAAGAGCTCGCTGGTGCCCAGCCAGGAGACGACTTTTTGGGCATGCACCTGGATTCGAGGTCGTTGATGGCGACCCCCTCCCAGACCAGGACCCACAACATCCGCCTGCTGCTTGGCCGCTTCGGACGGGGCAGGTCACTCGCCCTGAAGACCTTTCAGCGCCTGCTGGGCATGCTTACGGCAGCCTCCTCTCTGGTCCCGCTGGGACTCCTGGACTTACGCCCGCTTCAGAGGTGGCTCAATGGTCTCCACCTCCACCTGGCGCTGCACGGGCGCAGGCTCGTGAAGGTGACGGATACTTTTTTCAGGCTCCTCCGTCCATGGAGGAGGAGGGCTTACCTTCTGCGGGGTGTTCTGCTGGCGGCTATCCCCTCCCAGAGGGAGGTCATCACCACGGATGCTTCCCTGGGAGGTTGGGGTGCAGTCTGGCAATGCCGGACCGTCAGAGGCTGCTGGAGTCCAGGGCAGCGACAGCAGCACATCAACGTGCTGGAGCTACGGGCTGTGTTCCTCGGCCTACAGCACTTCCTCCCAGGCCTGGCCGGCAGACACGTTCTGGTGCGGACGGACAACGCTACGGTAGTGTACTACATCAACCACCAGGGAGGCACCAAGTCCCTCCAGTGCTTGGAAGTGGCCGGCCAACTTCTGCGGTGGGCCCATCGACATCTCTTGAGCCTGCGTGCCATGTACTTGCCAGGCACTGCCAACAGGGCAGCGGATCTGCTGTCCCGCCAGGACCCCGATCCCGGGGAATGGAGATTCAACCCAGCGGTGGTTCTCACCATCTGGGAACGTTTTGGCAGGGCAGAGGTGGACCTCTTTGCCTGCCAGGAGTCGACACACTGCCCTCTGTGGTTCAGCCTCCACGGCCCCAGCTCCCTGGGCCAGGACGCGCTGGCGCATGCTTGGCCGAGGCAACTGCTGTATGCCTTCCCCCCTCTACCGCTGATCATGCCAACCCTACACAGGTTTGCGATGGACCACCACGGGCTGCTGCTTGTCGCCCCTCGGTGGCCGGGCCGAGCGTGGGTTCTGAAGTTGCTGCAACTTCTGAACGGCGACCCCTGGTGCCTGCTAGTGAGGACGGACCTGCTATCACAGCTGGGAGGGCAGATCTGGCACCCGGATCCAGCCCGTCTGCAGCTCTGGGTGTGGCCGCTGAAGGGCCGGACCCCCTGCTAGGTCTTTGTGAGCCGGCAGTGGTCAACACCATTGCAAGCTCTCGGGCACCCTCCACCAATGCCCTCTACGCCAACAGATGGAGGCTTTTCTCCAACTGATGCTTGACTCGGGGGGAGGAGCCTACATGCTGCCCCCTGCTGACCATTCTACTGTTCCTCCAGTCTCTGTTTGACAAGGGTCTTACTCCTTCCACCATCAAGGTCTATGCAGCTGCCATCTCTGCTC